>NC_064640.1:889031155-889332855 GCF_023864345.2 Schistocerca serialis cubense | reverse complement strand
CAAATAATGTGGAAGATGATATACTTCAAATTGAAGTACTTGGGAATAAAAGGGGAAGCAAAAACTGAACTGCAAATTTCATTCAAAAAAGGAAAAAAAAGAAAAAAAAAATAAATATGGAAATGGCGCCAATCTTCAAGTTTGAAACACTACCTGGCTGACCGAACAATAACAAACCAACTGAGATTGTTAGTACACCCATTTATTTTGGTGAAATCTTAGCTCTGGACACAAACAAGAAAGCCACAATATAAAGTTGAACAATTAAATTAAAATAACCACAACAAAACTCCTGGCCAACCTCCACACACAAATCTCCCTCAATGAATGCCAAATCCAAAACACATTACTATTGCACTGTTAAACCTGAAGTAACAAATTCAAGTGAAACACTATTCAAGTTGGACCAAAATCAGCAACAGATGAACTACAGAAGGCAGAGAGAAGAATCAGCAAAACCATCAGCAACAGAAACACCAAATAAATGGACAATGGAGAGTACTGAATCGGGAAAATGAGTCAGCAATGGATACAATGCGAAAAAGATGGATTCATTTTTTCTGCCTTCTATAAAGATTATCAAAAACTGGGCAAGTGAAACAACTATTCAACTACTATTGGAAAAATAAACCCGTAAAAAATTGGTTAAAGAGGTCCAGGATGATTTAGAAGAGTTAAATATAATGAAGCAACAAATTAAACACATAAAAGAGGAGGCGATTCTAAGGGGTGGACACACAAAACTTTTACTAAATACATTTAAATAAAAACACATAATAACCAATGAAGAAAGGGCAGCCTAGTCAGAAAAAATGAAAAACTTTTGGGAACAGAAGAGGAAGCCGCAAATCCAAATCTCAGCTTGGAAGATTTGGCTGTGTATGGACTGATTCAAGTGCTCCAATGTGGGTGCAAAAAAGTGAGAAACATTTCTATTATGCATACCATTATAGTTTCCACACAGGTTGCTTCAGAAAACAAGCATTCAATTACTCTAGTTGCATCTTAAATCTATTTATGTTTCACTATAGCATGTGAGCCCTTTGTCAGATCATTTCTTCCCCACCCTTTCTGCTGGGATGGGAATTGTGTGATACTCTGAGAATTAGCTGAGAAGCCTCATTGCTCTCTTACATTGACTTCAAGTACCATTGTTTCAATAGCACAAATTTTATTAAGTTGCCAAAAAATGAAATCTGTATGGTCTGACACACCCCATGACCTGTTTTTTCTTGGCTTCAAATCTTCTCTCCACATTTTTCTTTTGGAGCAGCCAGAATTTTCATACCAGGGACACACAAGTCGTCTATGTAGCATGGAAACCATTCACTGCTGATTATCCATGGTCTCCTTTAGATGTCAGGAGGAGACACATTTAGTCAAATTTTGCAGTTACACTTATGATTAGAAGTAAGCTACGTCAAGGTGTTCCCTTTTAAAAAGGGTTTCTCAATGTCCAAAACAAGCAAGGACACAAATGTAGAGTGTTGCTGTGCCCTTTAGTCCTCCTTTGTTTCAACATATGGTGTCTCCCAAATGACCTTGATTTTTAAACTTCTGCTTTTGTATGTTAAATAAGATACTCCCTACTACATATTGGATACATTTGAAAGCAGTTTAGGCAGTCTTGTCAGGATGAATAGGAAGCTCTTTTATCAACAGATCTGCTTCATTTGTCAGGTGGTCAGATATATGGCACTCAAATACGCAGATAGAGTGTTTGGTATTTGCTCCCTAACTTTAAAACAAATACATCCAACTGTATTGAAGTATGGAAGCCCTGGAGTGTTTTAGGTCTGACAAAAATAGATGTTTCACTAAGTTTCCACTTGCCCTCTTCACTCAGTTTCTGACGTCTTTCATTCTTACTACTTCAGTGTCGTAAGTGTTGAGGTATATCATAGACCTGTGCAACTGTAACGGACATATACAGACTCCCCAATGCTATAGAAATCACAAGTATTTCCACCTCCACCCACTTCCCGCACCAATTTTTCCACGGTATATAACAATACCAGGAAGCTACTTAAGGAATGCTAACCACTACACAATTAGTGCAAAGTCTAATAGACATATGTTAATCAAATTATGTTGGTCTAAGAGAAGGGTAATATGTAAAGCCTTCAGTAACTACCATAATAGAATGTTACTGTAGACATTTTTATCGTCATCCATTCATACTGTGAATCCAAACTTAGTATCTGGACACTTACTGATCACAATGAGCAGAAGTGAAAAAATAACAAAATAAAAGTTTGGGTGCAGATCTCATCTTTCACTGTACCTTCACAAAGATAAGGAACACTGCCACCATTCATTCTTTATACAACTGCTAAATGAGTTACTTAGACATCAATACCAGTCAGTGTTGAGAATCAGATGAAACTGCTAAAATTCAACAAGGCCCCAGAACCCAATGAAGCGCTTCTCTAGTTCCATACAATGAGTACTAATCTATTAGGTCCATTCTTTAACTGGAGTCCACTGCAGATACCTTCAACAGCAGATACCTCATAGCTAAGGGAAGAGTGCCAGAGGTCACACACTTCTACAAGAAAGACAGCAGAACTGATTCACAGAACTGCTGACATGCATCACAGTCTCTGAATACCTTAGAGTAATAAGGTGTATTCAGCATTTTGAGACTTTCAAAATGCTCATACTTCAGTGCTACCAAACACATTTGTACGAAACATTCAGTCAGGTTTGTGACTGGATTTAAAATAAATTTCAAGCAGATGTGTTACCATGTCTGAAGTTGTCCACACACACACACACACACACACACACACACACACACACACACACACACACACACACACACACACACAAGATTCTGGGTGTGCCCATAAATATGTTATGGTTACACTGTTACACGTGAGAAAATAGTGTGATCATACCACATAGGAACAGTAGCCTGTTAAGCAACTGTAAACTTACACTGTGTCTATGAAAGAGATTCCTATTGTCAGATTAGTTTTGGCCACACACTAATACTGTTAAAGTGTGTGGGATCCAAACCAGGAAGGATACACCACATCCATAGTAACAATGAGAAAGGTCACACTGCCAGAAAATTTCAGAAAAATTGGTTTGAAGGCAGAAACTGCATACATTCTTCAGCCCCCTACATAGTATTTCAGAAGAGATGAAGATATCGGCAACCTCCTCCTCCTCCTCCTCCTCCTGTTTACCTTATGGACTCATCACCTTTACGCTGAGGTAGCTGGTGATCAGATGCCCTTCTTGATGACACCATTCCTATCTGCCCCCCCCCCCCCCCCCCCCCAGGCAGAATTTGTGCACCCCATCTGTCTGCACCTAGAGTATTTGCAGGTTTGAGTGTGAGACTGATGTTCTAAATGTTTGTGTGGCATGTATCTGTGGCAGGATTTGGCAGTTGGATGTGGAGAAATGGCCTGAAAACCACATCTGCACTGGCCAGCTTACCAGCCCTTGTCCTTAATACATGAAGTAGATTTGATCTGGGGACAGGATCACACCCCCCCCCCCCTTCCATACCCCAGAAGTGGCACATTAATGCACTCAGCTATCCTGACACATCACTATCCCAGAAGATATTGTTACAAGCAAATTAAACTAAAAACATGCACAGTTGCATAAACAATCATTTTTCATAAACTACAGCTGAGAATGAATTGGAAGTAAATATAAAAAGTATGTTGAAATTATCTACATGATGTTTCTGTGATGATAATACCAACTTACAGGTATGATGGAAAATGGAATATGTATCAACTTGAGATAGATAACTTCGGTTTGGAAATGACCGAGTCTAAAGGCAAAGAAGAACTGAGGCACTGTACAGTTTATTATTGGCCTGCCAACAAGGGTAAGAGTTTATGTAAATACATGCTTTTGTAATTTTATTTACCTGCATAATTTGCACAAGGTGCTATATTTATCAAACATTTGACACTGCCAATCATGGCATCCTTTTAGAAAAATTGGAAGCATTAGGTTTTCATGGGACAGGGAAAAAGTGGTTTGAATCATATCTACAAAACAGGACACAGATTGTAGGACTGATGTCCGCTTACTCCAACAACAAAACAAATTTAGTATCAGACGGAAAAAAAAAGGGTGGAAATAGGAGTGCCGCAAGGCAGTATTCTCGGCCCCTTATTGTTCCTTGTCCACATAAATGATGTTCACACTTCTGATGGAGGAGCAAAGGCCATACTATTTGCAGATGACACTAGTGTGATAATCGGTGCAACAAAGCAAATGCTGCAAACAACTACTGATCAAGTAATAAAGAATGCCCACACTTGGTTTAATGCAAACCACTTGACAATAAATTCAAATAAAACAAATTATATGCAGTTTGGGAAAATATGTCAAAATGTAAATCTAGATCTGTTGTTGGGTGACAAGGCCATAGAGGTCAACAAAATTGCTGGGGATTAATGCACATGAAAATGTTAATTTTAATGACCATGTAATGAAACTTGTGCAGAAACTTAACTCAGCCTGTTCTGCGCTCAGAATTACTGCAAATGTTTGTATTGCAGTGGGTGCCACGATGGCATATTTTGGGGTCCCACCACTTGCCGTCTAAAACAAATCTTTCTGTTACGGAAAAGGAATAACAACACACAGTCATCCACAGACACAACGCAAACCCTTTATATATGCCGACTTGTGTAACTACAATACCCGAAATAGTACAGCACTCCATATTCAGATGCCCTTCTTGATGACACTCACTCACACTCACTCTCACTCTCTCTCTCTCTCTCTCTCTCTCTCTCTCTCTCACACACACACACACACACACACACACACACACACACACACACACACACACGTGAATGTAAGGGCTTCCTGTTTAGGGAAGACAAAATTAGAGCCTTAAGGCAAACAGACTATGCAGCTAAAATACTGTTGTATACATGTATGGAAAGTTGTATCACTGTGTCTTGTATGGCCAAGTGTTATCCTTTATACATTTTTTGGTACAATTTTGTATGAATTATTCTTCGTACTACTTAATATAGAATTTTGTATGTTCCTTTTCCATAAATTGTTTCCCATGAATTTACATGTACTTTTAGACAATATCCATACAGTATTTATTGTCTACGGATGGATAAATAAATAAAAAATTAATAAATCATTTGCTCAGAGTGGTGTCACACAGTTTTAAAGCAAACATTATATTGTGAAACAAAATTCTGTCATACCTTTGTGAACAATATCGCTGTTGTTCAGATACTGTCATTGGCAATGAATTCTTGTCAGGAGATTGTCTTCATTTTCAGATGGTGTCTTTCACATTACATGTTTCATAAAGCCTTACAAAAATAAATCAAGTGGGTATGTTCCTGAGCAAGATACGAATAGTATGCTGTCTTCATCAAGCGGGAGTGTTCACAAAGATGACATGAAATACTGCCCAATAGTGGGAGAAGCATATACCTCTGAAACACTGATGCAATTAAGCAGAGAGTAAGAACACACAGACCCATTAACCAACCACTGACTGCTTTCCAAGAAGGGCACTGCTGATTTCTGTTAATGGCTATCAACATCTAAAGCACTGGGATTATCAATAGCCCATACATAACTCTTGCCACTACTGAGCATCTTATCTGGCAAAACAGACTTCACATGAGGAAACTGCATGTCCAGAATGTGAGGGTCAATCGTACAGTGTCAACTCAACACAGTATGAAGCCTGAAGTCAGTAGGAATTTAAGCTTGCACTTTCTGTGAATTGTATAGCCGCTGCAGCTGCTGACCCCACACTAATTTCCATACTGTACTATGAGGAACATTGCTTTATGAAATTGATTAAATACTGACTGAACACTCCTCATACAAATGAACGAGCACCACTTCTTTTCATTTGGGAGTTCCTACAGTTCATTGCTCTTATTATTTGTTGTTGTATCACTGCCCTGTTTACCCCCAACTGTTGCAGGTGTCATATCATAACTTGTGTCTGATGCCTCGTATGTAGGTAGTAAGAAGTTTCCCATTCCCATCCTTCAGTATGTACCCCTACATTTGGTTGGTTCTGCCCACCTTACAGTATCAGCAACTGCGTACACAGTAAATCTGTTTACCGCATCATTCAAACAATGATTCATAGGTTACCATATAACAAAGGTGCAATTACCTCAATATGTGGAGCTACATAAATTTTGATTATTGCCTATGAGCCAGTGTTTCTCCTTTCAAATCGATACATTTGTCATTCTAAATCATTCTTGTAAATTTTTACCAACAGTATGGAAAAAAAATGTTGATTCATTCCATCACCGACAATTTTGGGAATACCATTTCTCAGATCTCAATGTTAAGTGTAATGTAAATCACAAAATAATTTCCTTTTGTGCAGTATTTTAATTTGAATTGTTTCTCTCATTCTTATTAAAAATTATAGTTCATAAATAATTGCTGCTTCTAACATTTAGCCATTCATTATTTTTTATGAAACTGTAAATGCACCATTTCTCAAAAGCCAGTGTAGTTGTATTTATTGGGTTCTGAACATGTACCTAACTGAAGTTCAGGGTATTCTTCTCTTGCTGCACAGAGCTGATAAAATATATGATAATTCCTTTCTTCTGGTGCCTGGAAGACAACACGAGATTTCTCCAACAGGTAAGTGCGCATACTTGCTCCTTGTATATGATATTGTTTGTTGAAATGTATTTCTATGAACTTCCCAAACCTTGAGCTGTTGTCATTTCTTGTTGTTTTGGCATTACCTATTGACTGAAAAATGCAAAGATAAATTATTAATATAAAATAAGGCTTTGTTATTACTGTACTTAGTTAGGCAATTTAATTTACTATAAATTTTGCCAGTACTGAATGAGAACTGCTCAACACTGCCAACAATTCTCATCTCTAGTAAGAATAAAATCACACACAGAAAGTTACTGTAAATACTGTATTAACAAGTATGACAGAGTGCATCATTCCAGAAACCAGAATGAAAGCAAAGAATTCTTAACTATTTGCATATATAAAGAATCTATTTTATATAGTTGATATGATATGAAATAAAACAAATTGTACTTGGTTGGTTTGTAACAGACAATTTAGAAGAATTGATGAAAATGTAAATTAATATATGAAAGAAGCTCGTAGAAGGTCTACATGTGACATTAATGCTACCAAAAAACAGTACGTCATGAAAAAGCGAGGCTGTTGAGAATATTGTTACGCACAAGTAACATTCTTAAAAAGAGTTCTTTGGTGTACAAAATGTAGTAACACCCTTCATGAATTTCTAATACTATTTGATAATCAGTACAAGACTGGGCAGCAATCCTGAAGGGAAACTGTGTTTGTCTGGGTAAAACAACAAAAAATCTTAGTAATCATTAACACTCCATAATTATTTTAAGCATTACATTAGATAGAGTTCCTCTCTGAGTTTAGATATATTCCCATGTGAATTGCTCCAAAAGGTGTTTTCAGTATAATTAAAAACACAGAAGTAATGGCTACGTACTATTACTATGCGATTGTGCAAAGCTATCCAGTATCATCCTCTCCGGGGGACACCACCTTGGCGAAGCACTGTCCATGAGGCTGTAGAGGCTTGCGTATCCGCGTGAAGCTGATAGCTATGGTGAAGGTAGAAGACCTACTACCAGAAAGGCCTTAGCTGATGCATCAGACAGAGTGACCCACAATGTCCTGTCTTCCTTATCCACTTCTAGTCCTTACCCAACTCCCTTCCTCAACCCAACGTGTGATGCAATCCATGCCGAGAGGTGTATGGCACATGGGAACATGTGTCACAAATGGAGCCTCAGGGATACCGGGTGACCTCTCTCAGTAAGTAGCCTTACACCGCAGGGGGGTTTCTGTGGTGTGGACCGTGCAGATCACCAAATCTCGTGGGACCAAGATGGACACAAGGACAAAAATAAATTAGAACAAACTGAGGGGCAAACTGAGACCTCAGACACACAAACATCAAGTCAGGACTGATGGAATGCACTCCCATACTGAATCAGGGTTTAGACCTGAGCAAGAAGTGGGAACTGTAACTGAGAAGTTGGACCAGATCAAGATTAAAGCCTTGCCTGGGGCCCAGAGGAGCAAACTTCTCAGGGAACAGAAACAAAAGGAAGGAAAAGAATGGCTTCCCAAACGAAAGTGGAGGGAATTAAAGGGGCTTGAGCCCAACACCCCCCCCCCCAAAGAAAAAACTGTCTCAAGTTGAAGGGGACACGCAGACACCCACAACGTCGAAGACAGATAACAAGAGGATAAGGAAGGAATCAAGACTCTCCCCTCTCAGGATAAGAGAGCCCAGAAAAAGCCGAGGTGTGAAACAGGGAAACAGACCTATAGTACTGCAGTCTCGGTTTTTAAGATGGCAGTTATCCAAGAAGGCTATCCACTGGTAGGCATCACCTCACAGCAGGAGCAGCTCGTACAGATGGCATACGGTGGAATGGCTCAAGGTTGAGGTGCCCATGATATCCCCGTGGGAGGATGCGAAGCTGTTGGTCAAGACAGCAGCTGAGCTTCTTAAGACTGCAAAGGTATCAATATGGGTACCAAAGATCCTTAAGGATCTCTCTCCAAAGACTCTGTTCGAGAAAATAGGGGTCCAGAACCCAAAAGTCTCGACCGAGGATTGGGGAGTAATCAACCTGCAGGATGAACCCTGGTGGTGGAGGTCGGAAGTCCCTGAAGGCACTGTGAGAGCAAGACCTGAAATTGCTTTTAGGGTTCTTGCAGGTCGCTGTCAGGGTAATCAAAGACCTCAGGGGCAATGATGGCAGCAAGATAGAGACTTGAGGTGCTGCAGATTAATCTGCAGCACAGTAAAGGGGCCACTGATACCCTGAGTTGTCGCCTGGGGAGACGGGAAGTGGACATGGCCCTGATACAAGAACACTACTTATATAAAAAGGGTGTATCGGGCCTCACTAGCACTGGAGGTAAACTGATTTATGCTAGAAATCTAAGAAACTCCAGAACATACATCTATGTGACAAATGGAATTTCTTTCATGCCAATGACGGATTTCTGTTCCAGAGACCTGGTGACCACCAGGATGCAGCAACATGAGAGAGGTATCATGAGGGAAATTGTTTTAGCCTCAGCATATCTTCCTTATGAAGACAGTTCTCCTCCTTTGGAGGTGAGGATATGGACAGAAACTTGCCATCGGCAAGGCAACCAAATATCGATTGGATGTGATGCCAATGCTCACAATCTAATGTGAGGCAGCAAGGACACCAACAGTAGAGGTGAGTACCTTCTTGAATTTCTCTTGTCTAACAACTTGGAGATCCTGAATAGGGGTGATGAACCTACATTCAGGAATAGCAGGAGGGAAGAAGTAATTGACATAACCTTTGGTTCCATGATGGGCAGCTATGTCAAACAATTGCATGTGGCGTTAGAGCCATCCTCATAGAACCACATATATATTAAATTCAAGGTTGAAATGGGAATCGGACAGGCCACGGCCTATGGAATTCAGACTGGGAGACATATAGGAGTGACCTTGACTTAAGCTTATCAGAAATTAAAACCTTGATAATGAATCCAGTAGAGTTTGAGAAAGTAGCAGAGGCTGTAACCTCTGCCACAGTGACCTCATACCAGGACAACTACTCAGTCACCAAGAAGTGCACAAATAGGAGTGTGCCTTGGTGTAACAATAACTTGGAAATGCAAAGAAAATAGATACAAAGACTGTTTAACCTTGTGAGATGTAAAGGACAATGGGAAAAATATCATGAGGCCCTTGTCAACTACAACCTTGCAATTAGACAAGCAAAGGGGGCATCATGTAAGGCATTCTGTGAGGAAGTGGAGGGCACAGCTGCTCAAGCCAGACTTCACAAAATCCTCACTAGAGTACTAACTAATCCATGAGGAACGCTGAAGGAGGAGGATGGGGAATACGCACAGACAGCACATGAGACGCTGGAACTGCTCCTCAAGACTCACTTTCCTCAACATGCTCTGGTGGATAACAGACCAGAATGCGATGCCTGATAGACAGTGGTTCTCAGGCACTCTAATAGAGGGCTAGGAATCGGCCCAGGAGTGTGTCGACTTCAGTAAAATCCAATGGGCGGTGGGAACATTCCAACCGTTCAAGTCACCTGGCCCAGAAGGAATCTTTCCAGCTCTCCTCGAACAGGCAGGAGAGAATCTTATAAGAGTCCTATGCAGGTTATTCAGGGTTAGCCTAGCTGCAGGAATCATTCCCAATGCCTGGAGGGCAGTGAAGGTTGTCTTCATTCCAAAGCCAGGGAAAATTGATCATACCGAGGCCAAGGATATGAGACCAATCAGTCTGTCGTCCTCCCTTCTTGAAACATTTGAAAAACTGGTTAATGTACATGTTGGGGAGAGGAGGCTGACTAGGGCTCCTCTACATTCAAACCAACACACGTATCAACCAGGTAAATCATGTGAGAAAGCTCTCCATCAACTCGTTGGGAGGGTGGAGAAAGCACTTCACTTTCAAGAAATAGCCCTCTGCATCTTCCTGGACACTTAGGGGGCTATTAGTGACACAACCTTCGATTCCATGGTTAGGGCAGCAGAGGTGCATGACCTATGGACCACTATATGTATGTGAACTAGGGCCATGCTTAGTGGAAGGAAGATAGAGGCCACCATTATCAATAAAAAGATGGTAATTAACACCACTAGAGATTGTCCACAAGGATGAGTTTTGTCCCCTTTATTGTGGAATCTAGTGGTGAATGAACTCTGAGGAACTGAATTCCAGACAATACTTTTGCCAAGGATACACAGATGACTGTCATAGTAATACTTGGCAAATTTATTGACACAGTTAGGAATATGGCACAGTTAGGAATATGGCACAAGGTGCGCTGCACATTGTGCAAGACTGGTGCAATAAACAGGATGTAAGGACTAATCCTAAGAACTGTTGAGGTATCATTCACAAAGAAGCATATCCAACACTCAAGTTGGAATCTACAGCTTTTCGATGAAACTCTAGCTGTGAAGGGGATAGTGAAATATCTAGGGGTAACCTTAGATGAGAAACTAACATGGACGCCTCACATTAAGAGCATCTGCTCCAAGGTGAAAGGTACTCTAGTGAGTGCCAGAAGGGCTTATGGCAAAAACTGGGGCCCAAGCTCCATGGGTATGCACTGGATATACACCACAGTGTTAGACCTAGTATCTCCTACGGGGCTGTAGTGTGGTGGAAGAAGGTAGAACAGCAGGTTGCAGTGAAGGAGCTTGCTAAGGTGCAGAGACTGGCCTTCTTAGCCATAACAGGCAGAATTAGCAGCACACCAACTGCTGGGATGGAAGCCATGCTGGACATGCCTCCACTACACCTTTGGGTCAAGATGAAGGCAGCAGCTGGTGCATACAGACTCAAAACTGGATCTCACTGGGGTATCCAGAATCACACACTAAAATAGCGAGTGAGGTAAATATAGGAACGGCTGGGGAAATGCCGACTGACTATATAATAACTTCCAAGTGCTCCAACAAGCCTTACAATACAATAATTGGAAGCAAGGAACAGCGGGGAAAAACAGTTCGACACCATATGGGGGACATTGTGTGGTTCACTGATGGGTCAAAATCAGACCAAAGCGCTGGGCCAAGGGTGTATGGGGTTCAGTCAAGACTGGAGGGCATCATCTCTCTAGGAAAACAGGCCTCAGTATTCCAAGCTGAAATTACTGCCATCAGAGCATGCGTGGAGGAGAATATGCATAGGCGCTACAAGGGCCGTAGCATCTACATCTATTCTGACAGCCAGGCAGTCCTGAAATCATTGGCAACTCCTGCAACAAGATCTATGATTGTTGCAGAATGTCACAGGGCTCTGGTGGAGTTAGGGGGAAGCAACAGGGTAAACCTAGTGTGGGTTCCTGGCCACTAAGGGATCAGTGGCAATGAACAAGCTGACAGACTGGTCAGGATGGGGCAAAGACTCCATTCATTGGACCAGAACCTGTCCTGACAATCACCAAGGCTATGATCAAACTAGAAATATGGAACTGGCTTAGAAGACAGTACGTAGAATACTGGACCAAGGTTTGTAAACAAAAACATGGTAAGGTAATGATGCCAAAGCATGTTTTAAAAGCAGCTCTAATCCTGGGCTTGAACAGGAAAGAGATTAAACTCATAGTTGGACTGATGACCGGCCATGGGAATTTCAAAAAACACCTACATACCATGGGTATAACAGAAGGAGACCCTAAATGTAGGATCTGTGATGAGAGTGAAGAAACTGAATCACACCTAATCTTCGAATGCATGGCACTGGAGAGCAAGAGAGACAGACTTTTCGGGTCATCTAGACCTGAAGAAATTGTGCCTAACAAAGAACTGGTAAAGGGACTCCTTGCACTATTTAAGGGCATTGGTTGGCTTTACTAGATATGCAGGGAGCAATACCACCCAATAAACTCAGTTCTGATGTGGGCAGTGGCGGGTTAGACCAAAGCTGTTTTAGCTTCCCTGCCAAAATCAAATCAATCCAATATCATATTACTATCACTTAAAAATTTTCTTTGGATTGCTGAGAGAAAGAATAATAATAAAATTATCTTACCTCCATTATAGGACTTGAGGCAAGGACTTTCTTTTCCACCTGTGTCTCTGTTGATGAACCGCCAACAGTGGCAAAATAACGCATGGCGTATTTAGCTGACACAGTCTTCCCGGCACCAGACTCACCGGATACAATGATACTTTGATCACGCTGTTCACTGGAAAAAAAAATAATTTGATGTTTAAATACACATAGTTAATACACTGCCATCACATTATTTCTAACTGTCATCTTAAATGATTTATATGACGCAGTCACACATTTATTTGATACAACATTACCTCAACATACTATCAAATTGTACTACAAACTTCAAACTCTCTAAGCACTATACTCACTACGTTTTAAACAATTTAATTCTTTGTACAGTAAAATAGGAGAAGTTTTCAGTTTCTGTAAAATAATTCCAATTTCACATTTTAATACAATACATTCCAGACATACTTATGATCACATCCACATCTCTAATTCTCTTGGCATGCAAATATGAACTTAGGAGTGTGGACATTATCACAAAGGACATGAAAGTTGTCTCCATCATCTGTGTTTCTCTTCAAAACCTTTTTTCAGATGGCACCATATACCAAATGAGCTGTATGGTTTGGCTCAGTTGCTCTAGTTAAATTCTTAAACCCCACACGCTACCTCTAAAGTAAGTACCATTATGAAACAAACCCACCAATTTCATAATCCAAATTCAAGCTGTGCAAGTCCATTTCAGCTTTTGTTGCTAGGTCATTTTTTGAGACACAAATATACGAGACCGGACAGAACATAAAACACGAGTTCAGCAGGAATCTCTGCAAAACAACAACAACTACTACTACTACTACTACTACTACTACCACTACTACTACTGAAGTTGTAATCTTGGTACTGAAGCACTAACTGTTTCCAAAATTTTGGTAAAAAGAAAACTAAAGCATTCTCGGATTGAGTATGCAGAATCCCAGAATGAAGAGCACTATTAAAATACAGTGATAGGCTTTCAATAATATAGTAAATAAAACCTAATCTCTGCCAGTTCCTTTTTTAATAATGGTCAATTTGGTAGGTTCAGTCAACATGCAAGTATTGCGGAAATAATTTGTGAATTTTGAGGCAATACAGGGAGGGAAGGTAACCCCCCCCCCCCTTTTTTTTTTTTTTTTTTTTTTTTTTTTTTTTTTTTTTTTTTTTTTTTTTTTTAAAAAACACTGCTGAGAAAATTTAGAGGGTTGGCATTTGCAGATGACTGCAGAACAATTCTACTGCCACCAATGTACATTTCACATAAGGATTACAAAGCCAAATTATGAGAAATTAGTGCTCATATGGAGACCTACAGAAACTCATTTCTCCCTCATTCTGTTTGTTAGTGAAACAGGAAAGGAAGTAACTAGTAGTGGTACAATGTATATTCCACCAGGCACCATACAGTAGCTTGTAGAGTATGGACACAGAGGCAGGTGCAGATTTGTGGAAGTCACTGAAAACCTAGCTAGCCACAAGTGGCTTTGAATCCACACCTTGTTCAGTTTCACAGCAAGGTGTTGAGATAATTACACATCCCAAAAATCATGTTCATGATAAAGGTAACAACATGATACAATGATAGCATAATAGGCAGACATCAGAATTTGTGAAAGATTCCTTTGAGTCTGTACTAAATGTCTTTTCTGAAAAGTACCATGGGCATTCTATTAATTCAATTAATGTGGACGTAAGAATCACTGATCGTAAGGCTATTACACCATCAATGACCACAATTGTTAGTAAATCAACAATGATTCTGCAAGCAACTATCATGTGAGATTGTTTTCTCCATTTTTTTGTGATCTCTGTAAGTTGTACTAGTGAAGTTCAAGTTTATTCTATTCCATCTTGTCCTGAAAATCTTCTGATAGATTTCTGCACAGTCACATAGAAAACACTATAATGTTTATGAAATACACTGCCTTACAAAGAAAGTGAAGCACCCAAAAAGATAGGAGGAAACAAAATGAAACTTCATGGGTTGGAGGGTATGTGGTGTTATTTCAGTGATTCCAATACCGAGTCAAAGTCAAAAACAAGTTGGCAGTATGTGCCCACTTATCAATATGTCATTGCACCTCCCTCTGGCCTGGATGCATGCAATGATTCAGTTGTGAAAGGTGTCAAAGTCATTTTATCTTCTCCTGAGGTAAACGGTCCCACAACTGCTGTAACTGGTCACTGATACCCTGGATATCGGCAGTTACTGGCAGTGGGGCAGAGTTGCCATACAAGATGGCCCTCGTAGATTCTATCGGGGACAGATCTGAAGAACGTGCTGGCCACCAGAGAACCTCAACATCATGCTGACAGTTCATAGACACATGTGCCATCATCCGTTGAAAAATGGGAACACATTAGCACATAGGATGACCACGATGTACTGCTGTGTCATCAGAGTTCCCTCAATCCCTACTAGTCATGATATTACACCATACCCAGTGGCTCCCTACACCATGACACAAGGAGTAACATCAATGTGCTGCTCCAAAAAACTGGAAGAATAATACCTCTCACCAAATCCCCACCCATACTCACCAAGAATCGGTCATCTGGTAAATCCCCACCCATACTCACCAAGAATCGGTCATCTGGTATAAGTGCTGAACCACAATGCATCACTGAACACAATGCGATGCCACTCATCAGCAGTCCACGCTTCCCAGTCACAAACAAAGCCTTTTGTGTTTTAGTGTTAATAGAAGACTACAAGTGGAACAGAACTTCCCTAATTCTGTCTGCCACTAGCCTCTGGCCAATGGAGCACGATAACACAGAATGTTGCAAGGAGTCCATTACTTGTTCTCAGATGGCATGCAGAGATGAGAAGTGATTACAATGTGCTTAGTGCACATTTCAGCAAACCTACCTTATGGTGGTCAGATGTGGTCAACTGAAACATCAACGATGAATATGTCAGTGCTCACGTTCCCATGCAGCCCAACATGGGGGAATGCCACATCCAAATACCAGTGCAGATATTGCACGATTTGACCAGTCAGCCAAATGGGAAAACACAATGAAGCCCCTCTCAAACTCTGTCACGTGCTTATAACCCCGTCTTACCCAAGTATGCGGCTTCTCCATGTCCTTCACAGTTCTCACTCAACATCTAATGCTATTCATGCCACCTGTATACTCTACCAGGCCTGATAATAACACTACACATGAACAACTCTACTATGGTGGCCATTCTACATGCCACTGAGAATTTGAACTCTATTTACATACCCTTCAATGGTATGTATTGGTATGACGCTACACTGTCAGCTGACAGTGTATTCTTGGTGCTTAAATTTTTTGTCAAGCGGTGTATTGAACAGTGAATATGTATTTAATTGGCCTGAAGCCTCCCTAGGAAACAAAATTTAACACAGTATTTTTAAAGGAATGATGAAGTCTTAAGAGGAGCCGGAATGATGAAAATGACAAAATTAATGTTTTTCGGTTCTTTCATTATAAAATTACTTGGAGTTTTCTGAATAAAACAAATCAAGTTTCACCATCCTAAGTGTGTTTTTTATCACCGCAAATTTGACATGCCGTGTAAATGGTTGTAGCGACTTTGTGTGTCAGTTCTTATGGCGCCGCTCACTGGCTGCAAGCAGGGTATCTTTGCGAAATCAGACAGCGTTTTGTTTTTCAACACTATATGGCTTTATCTCTGTGACAAGTGACTGTTCATATTGGTAAACATAAATGCTACACCATGTGTGTTGACTTGTGGAGTTTGCTTTGTGTTGTTTAGCTGTTCAATTTTGTGTGTTTGACGAATTTTGCTCGTACCTGTTTTAAGTATTTGGTTTGTGGGTATCAATATGCCCTGTTTCAGCAATCGAGTGTTTAAGAAAAGGCACAATGAGAGGAAGAAGAAATCTTTTGTTGTTTTGAAGGGAGATGCTGCTGAGACTGCTTCACTGACTACTGAATGTGATAGAACTACTTCCAGGAAGAAACTTCGTGACAGCAAAGAAAAATTTGAAAACTATGAAAGTGACAGTAATGATGTGAATGAAATAATTAACATTTTCTTGCTCTCCAATATTTTGAAACATAACGTATTATGCCAAGTTTGCAAAGAAAGAGGACTGGAATTGAAAATAAGTTCACACATTGGTTTGGCAAGTAAAATGTTATTGAAGTGTAACAAATGTCCTGCAGAAGTTTCATTTTCTAATTCTAACAGTATTCCTCTTGGTGATAATAGTGGAAAGAAAGTGTATGACATAAATGTTAGGCAAGGGCAGTGCTGCAGGGACAATGTTATGTGGAATTATGAACTTGCCAAAACCACCAACCAAGTTTGGATTTTATAATGAATTGGTTGGATCTTCTGCTGAAGATATTGCTCAAGCAACAATGAAGAAAGCAGTTGAAGAAGCTGTGACAGATAATGAGAATTGTAGAGATTTGACTGTTGCTTTAGATGGATCGTGGCAACATAGAGATCATAAATCTCTAAATGGAGTTGTGACAGCTACCAGTGGAGACAGTTGCAAAGTAATTGATGTTGCTATTCTCTCAAAACATTGTAGATATAAGGACAATACTAAGAACGAACATAGTGAAAGTTGTGAAGCAATGTTTCACGGCACGAGTGGAGTGTTGGAAGTAGGGGAGTGAAAGCAATTTTTTCCAGATTACAGGAGTGGTATAATGTACGATACACTAAGTAACTAGGAGATGGTGATTCTAAGAGATATCAAGCTTTAGAGGAATTCAGACCTTATGGCAACGAAATTAACATTACAAAACAGGAATGCATTGGACATGTGCAGAAGTGTATTGGGGCTCGCTTGCACAAACTAAACTAGACATTAGGATCCCAGAAGCTTAGTGATGATAAGGCCCTTGGAGGAAGAGCAAGATTGACCGATAAAGTAATTGATAGACTGCAGAGGTATTATGGGTGTGCAATTAGGCAAAATACAAGAAGCATTGAGCATATGAGAAGAGCAGTATGGGCATTATTTTTTTATACTGCATCAACAAATGAGCACCCACAACATGCACTGTGCCCCACAGGCATGTGAGACCTGAAGGTGGTATAGTGAAATGCTGAAACAGGTAGCCTTCAAAATAAAATAACATTTTAAGTCACATGGCTGTTGGGAATTTGATTGACATTGACAGTTGAATAAAAACAGTGTTACGTCTTACGGTAGTTACCTGGTATACTTTATTTTATTTTATTTACTAATTTTTTTTATCTGTGCTTTCACACGAAAAGGTAGCGGTGACGAAGCAAACGTTAGAGGCATGTACAGGCTCCGATCTCTCGGCGATGGTGTAAGTACCAATCAGGAAATGAATAGGTCAATAAAAACAGTTTGCCAAATGCTGTAATTGATGTAATTAAGCCCATATTCAGAGATTTATTACAGCCAAATTTATTGGAAAAGTGTTTACATGGGAAAACACAAAATCCAAATTAAAATGTAAAAACAATTTAATTTGCATTAGGATTCCCAAAAGAGTTTGTACAGACAAAAACATTGCATTTTGGTGTGTATGACGCAGTGGCAATATACAATGAAGGAAACATTATCAAATGTGATGTGCTGAAACATTTAGGTTTCCAACCAGGACACAGCACATTCCCACAATGCGCCTAATTGATGAAGAAAGACTAAGAGGTGCAGGAAGAAGAGACAGAAGCCTACAACATGCAGCAAAAGGGAAGAAAAGACCAATGAAAAGGAAACTAACACTGGAAAAAGAAGAGGATGCTGCTAATCCATCATATGGGCCAGGAATGTATTAAAAAACTTTGGAAGCCATTTCCCGTAGCTTTAATATTTTCATCTTTGAGGAACATTTTCTCAAAAACTGCTAACAGTATATCAATGAAATTTATACACAATACTGTTCACTCCTTTTCCTTCATTTTTATAACAAATCGTAAAAAAATATTTTATAATTCAAGAGTTGTAGAAGAAAGGAGAAAAACAATAAGCATCTGTTAAAAAAAATTGTAAAACAAAAACCAACAAATATTTCTTAACACGGCATTATAACTTTGTAGAGAAATGTTCACTGAACATGCAGTCCAAATTTCAGAGCAATATGTTTAATGGTTTTAGAAAAAATGTTCCTTCTATTTGCTAAAATTAACATGGAGGAGATGGATCGTTCTGGCTCCCCTTAGGGAATTTAGCATCCAGTGCATCGTAAGTTTGTATTACACGAATTATTTATGTAATCATCTAGCAGATAATGTTTTTACCTTTCCCAAGCAGCTAGCAGAAGGTACAATTATATACAGGATATTGCATCAGTCTGTCTGGAATGATTTGGAATGGAATAACCACATACCTCTAACTGCGGAGAGGGCTGAAACCAGATTTAGCAATAGTGTCCCAAGGAAGTGCAGTTCACCTCCAATGGAAGCCACAAACAAAACCCAATTTCTTTACTCCTTATAATCTGGGACCCTTGCCAAGTAAAGGGGAGTGGAGCGGGAAGGGGGAGAGGGGACATGTTTCATAGAATAGCTCTGAGCTCTGCAATTTGTCGTGAGTTTGTTCACAAAGTGCTAGACCAGCATGTATGTTTAAATTCCCATTAGAAAAAAAAGAAGAAAAAAGAAGCACTGTACATTGTAAAGAGCTGTGTTCACATATTCAAAGAACACCTACCCTAACACAAGGCAAAAAAGCACATTACTGCCTCCAGCATACATTTAGCGTAATCAACATTTTGATGTATTTCACAGCAAGCCTACTAGACAGTTCAAGTTTTACTTCTGGAGGTGGTCGAGAGGGAGCTACAACATACACAAAGTACGAGTTCACTTTAGTAAAAGCCTTTAATTTTGAATACTTAACTTGAATACAGTTCACGTCCAAATAAATGATTATATGTGTTTATGGTACTTCTGCGGAACACAATAACTGTTTATCACTTGGAACAATACAGAATGACAGCCAATATTATGGTAATTAACTATGACACTGGAACACAGTTCTGACAAATGATACTAGCTCGCTGCCAGATCTGATCTATGAGGAAGCTGCTATCACAGTCAACTATCACAGAGTGGGCCGAGTGGCACTGCGCTCTGACATACGTAATAGATTTCCAGCGACAGTGGCGTATGTAACCTTGTGGGTGTGTTTTCACCAATGTCTCTCATCTGGGGCTGTGTGTGACAGCACATGTCCTTAGCATGTGGTTCTGTCATGAGGTACCAACTCTAAACTGGGATCTCACTCTTCGGGTGACACCAAAAACATAATGCTAAATTGCAGAAAGTTTGAGTACCATTCCTCCTCTATCCAATAAAGTTAAGGACATGTCTCAAGGGCCTCAAGTTTGCTCTCTACTACATCTACATACATACTCCACAAGGTACCACACAGTGCATGGCTGAGTGTACTTTGTACCATTATTAGTCATTCCGTTTCCTGTTCCACTCACAAATGGATGAGGAAAAGAAACTACTATCCATACGCCTCCACATGAGCCCTAATTTATCTTACGTTTTCTACATGGCCCTTACAAAAACTGTATGTTTGAAACAGCACAATCATTTCATACTGAGCCACAAATGCCAGTTCTCTAACCTTTCTCAATACTGTTCACAAAAAGAATATCATCTCTCCAGTGATTTCCAATTGAATTCACAAAGGACCTCCACGATACTTGCTTGCTGATCAAACCTACTGGTTATAAATTTATCAGCATGCCTCTTAATTGTTTCAGTGTCTCCCTTTGATACGACTTGGTGAAGGTCCCAAACACACTACCAGTCACCAAGAATGGGTTGCACTAGTGTTCCACTTTGTAGGTGAGCAATACTTTCCAAGAAGCAACCTGATAAACCGACCTCCTGTGCTTGTTCCATTTTCACATTGCTTTGCAACATTATGCGAAGATATGTCACAGAGACAGAAGTGTCAAGCAGCACTCCACTAATAACACAATCTAACAGTGCTGGATTGTTTTTCCTACTCATCTGCATTAACTTACTTTTTCCACATTTAGAGGAAGATGCAATTCATCATGTCAAATATAAGTTCCATCTACATCATCTCTTGCCTCCAATTAATATTACACAATCGGAGTATTTCCGGGCTACTGCATCCAGATCACCTTGAAATGATTCTACAACTCCTATCATCGAATCACGTGGCCGGTAAAAACATCAAATTATTAACTTGAGTTCACTTAGGATGGTTATTTACATCCAGGTAACTTCACAGTCAGACTCATTTTCTGTCTCAATAGACAATATATTTGCCGACTGCACCGAATGTTTCCTCGCTCCTATGGTGTCCAATCTGTCTTTTTGGTATACATTCCATGCCTCACTGAATATTTCAGCAATCTCTACTTTGGGTATCAATCAGCTCCTGGTTCTGAGAATAATCTGAGTGGAACAGCTTTGCTTGGGGACAGTAAATTCAGTGACTTTGTTTGAATGCTTTGTCAATTTACTGTTAAAATTTTGACATTTGAAGAGTCTTTATTTTGTACCCAATCCAGTTTCACTCTCTGTCTACTGACTGGTGAGTGTTCATCAGAGGACCTCAAACTATCAGGTAGCCTAAAAATGCCATGTGCTTTCTACAAGTGCTCTGTTACCAGGTAGCTGCTTCCTCTGTGTAGGGTATTCCTGATCTACAAAGTTGAGTCCTAAAATTTTCCAGTCCATAACATAGATCAGAAATCTAAAGCCAAGTCAGTTACAGAATTGACTGAACCTCTGGTCAAGAGCCTCCACTCAGATGAAAACCGAACATAACCAATCAATTGTGTTTACTGCTAACTGCACGCTCTGCTTGCACCCTTTTAGCAACACCAGTAGTCTTCAAGCTCTTCCACCAGCTGCCCAACTGACAGGCATCACTGGTGCCAATATGAGCCACAACTATAAGATGACTACACCTTGCACACCTGATGGCTGTAGGTAGGAAATCCTCCACAACTCACGTGAGGTCCCCTGCCAGACATACTGAACTCAAATAAAGACCAACCACCTTCAGTCACAATCACGATTTTATTTCAATGCACGATGCATTTTGAACTGTGAGGGCTCATCTTTAGGTGCTTTGTCAGTCTACATTGATTGTTTTTCAAGATTTTGGTTAATTCTGGTCAGTTTCCAGTGTTGGATATGTGGGTTTTTAAACACAGTATGAGTAAACATGTTTATGTACATATGGTTTATACACTTTTCGTTCAACAGCACTTTTTATAAACTCAAGTCGAAACAAGTCAAATCTTCTTTTGACTTGTGTTTACAAAATGTGATGTAAAATGAAAATTGTATATACGTACATAACATGTTTACTCATAATGTGCTCCAAAAACCATGTATCCCCCACTGGAAACAGACGAGACTTAACCTACATCTGGAAAAATGATCAATTTGGACTGTCAAAGCACCTGACGATGAGCCCCCCCAGGGCTTGAAACGCACTGTGCATTGAAATAAAATCACATGTGTGACTCAAGAGAGTTGTTCTTTATTTTATGAAAATAAGACAGTCATTGAAGAAACACTGACAGAAACAGATAAAATTAAGTAAAATACTGACCTCACATTCGACTTAGCCCTGGATGCTATTTTTCTAAGTGGTTCCATAATGCTCCTAACATTGGACTCCTGATAAGTAGCAAACCCATCCCCCACACGTGTGCTCGGATCTTGCTGAAGGAGTAGCCACTTGCCCACTCAGAGGCCGAATGGGTGAGGCCAGAAGGCCAGTCACCACATTGACACACTGCCTTGAATGAGAAACACCAAACAACCTGCCATTCCAGCTGTGGCAAGCATGTTTCCCCATGTCAGTCACATTTGAAGATACCCAGGCAGCTGAGCCCATGGGTGAGACAGGGAACACCTGAGGTGTCCCACGCAAAGTGCCAGTCTCTCCGTCGCTGGTATACCTCGAGGTTGCAGCCTGCAGACAGCTGACTGTGCCTGCAAGCTGTTCACAAAATGCTGCCAGCTCCACCTGTGTCCACACAAAACCTGCCTATTCCCTATCCATCCTACTACTAAAATTTGAATGAGAGTAATAGGTAAAATAGATGCCTGTTGTCTTTCAGACATGGATTTGCAGTACCATAGTAGTTAAAAACACAAATGCAAGGTACTAGCAACCACTGAACATGTCACTGCCACTAATTCACCCCACACTGGTAGATGTCAATGAATGATCTCTTCTCCTGGTGGTTCAGGAACGGATGCTGGTGCCTGTACTATTACACTGAAACAACACATTCTCATGCGCCTCATATTACAATGTGTGTGTGTGTGTGTGTGTGTGTGTGTGTGTGTGTGTGTGTGACAATATTGCACACAAGAACTCACCGTTCCAGTTTTGTATATGCTTCTTCTGCAACAGCAAATATGTGAGGATCCAGATCTCCCATAGCCTGGCCCCGGTAGGCCCAGATGGTGTCAATGCCATATATAGGGAGATCATCATACGGATTGATTGCAACCAGCACAATGCCTGAAAAGTAAATGCCAGTTGCAGGTGCACGTACAGGAGGCAGTAAGTCAATGGATGGATTCCAGTTACTGTGGACTATACCAGAAGTGATTCATACATATTTAATGTTTTGCAAATGGATCTTTTCATTTATATAATAACTGTGATTTGCACAATTTATACACAGTACATTAAAATTCAACAACTCTAAAATGTTTGTCATTTACAAATATGTACTGACTACTTGTGTGGCTAGGTTGTTTAAACAATAAATGTCAGATTAAATCCGAAGATTTGATCATCTGGTCCACATTCTGTGCTTGATTTTTCATTTATTCTGTTAAACCTTTGTGTGAAACATGAACTAGTTTCATTATTGTTTTCATTTCACATTTAACTATAGGGGCCCACAAAGTGTTCATTTAAGTCTCTCATCATTGTATGCCCCAGTTTTCGTCTGATCTATCAATATGACTATGTCTAAATGCAGTAAAGCACCATAGTGTCCCAAAAATCTCTTCAGTAATGAGCTTTATACTTTAACTGATTATACATCTACAGCACCACACAAATTACCACCACAGAGAATCCATTTTAACAAGAATTTCGATTTAATTTCTCCTCTGTATGGAATACTCTTTAATTGTGTGCTTCACACCATGCAACATCAAAGTTGTAACGATTAAGCACATATGTCTGAAAATGTAGGAAAAGTTATTTTTTGCAACAGTTTTCATCACTGTTTGAATAACCTGCCAAAAATCATCAAATCTCAGCTGCAATACTGCTGTACATGAGAAGTGAGTTCATAATCACTATGTGAATTCCATATCCTACCCTGCATGCTGTTCTGAAACAGAAGGTTTTCTCAATTTCATGATTGAAGTTGCCAAATATCTGAAGTAAAGACAACAGCTTGACAGCATGTTGTACCACACTACTTTCCACGCAGGCAATTTCAGCAGCTCCATTGTCCTTGATCCCACATGCCGTTGTGTTCAGCACAATGACACCCCTTTCCCCTTGCCTCTTCAGATGAACTAGAATGACTTTGATTATGTACAGCCGACTGCCTGCTGAGGAAATAAAATCTGCAGTCTGAAGAGCACTACTGAGTCTAGGAAAATGAAGAACTTTGTGTCAAAATTATATTTCAGCTACTTTGGTAGGGACCACAAAATTACATTTGAGTCTGCATCAAAAACAGCGAAACCAGCCCGTAAGTATATCTTGAGAACTCATTAAAGGAATACCACAGAGCAGCCAATGAAGTCCACTTTTGCTACACTAATCACTGTAAACTATAAAGCAATGTTGAAAAGTAATGCCTCTGAATTTTTTGTTCAGTTCTGAACATCGGCCGAGGTATTACATGTCATTAATATCACTCTTTTCAAATTTCCCACTTACCTGATGCAAGTTGCGACCCTCTACCCTGAAAGGGCTCTGAATTTTAGTGTGTAACGTGACGGTGTGTAAAATAACTATGTCAATGAATGAGAAACGGTATACTGTAATCTAGTTTCTAACCGCAGAAAACTTCTTCCACACATGAAGCATCCTCTCCTTCAGCAGGACAGTGCCAGACCACGCACACAAGCAAATCAGCAGCAAATCTGCAGCAATTTGATGCCTTGGATTAACTGTTAACAACCTACCTCCATACAGTCCCAACTTGGTCCCAGCCAATTTTCATCTGTTTTCAAAACTTAAAGAACATCTTCAAGGACCTCACTTTGATAGTGATAGAGAACTGGTGAGATTGTACCTCACCTTGGGAGAAATGTGTGTTACCAGGGTGACTATGTTGAGAAAGTTTGTTTTATTGAAAAAGCTTTTAAGAGTTTTTGCATAAAAAATTCAGAAGCGTTACTTTTCATCACATCCTTGTACACTTTAAGTGTTATACTCCAGTGAAATGTTATGCAACATCTATTTCAAAACTGATGTCTGGGATATGAGAAATTTTGTTTACCAATAAATCTTTTATGATTATAGTAATGAACTAAGTAATTAATGCCAACCGGTTTTGCTTATTACAAATCCCCAATGGCCTCATTGTTCATAGTTTATTCTTCAACAATCAGCAGGGAGCAACAATATGGGATGCTGATGACTGGGGTTGAAAGATGACTGCGCGTACACACACACACACACACACACACACACAAAATTCACAATTTTACCAGGCGGTGAATGGAAACTTATGAACCTCACCACAGAGGCTGGGCATTAAAATGGATTTACATGCCCCTACACTGGCAGCCTAATCCCCAAGGGTAAATGGCAACAACAACTTAAGATGTGATGGACAACATGAGATGTAGACCATGCAACTGTAGTAAAGTCAGAACCAAATAATAACCTCATGAAATGAAAGTGCCATCAACAGTCTCCTTTCCATTACCTGTGGCTACGATGCTTCAGTATATTCTGTGGCTTCATACCAACTGTCTTCAAATACATCAGGTGCAGAAACCACGTGTCCCCCTCATCAAAATTTTGAACAAAAAATGTTCGAATTGCCGAACATGTCACTCATTTTGACCATGGTTGGATTCAAATATTAATGAGAAAATGCTAACTTAATTATTGAAAATTTTTATGGGCATAATGCCATGGTCAAAGGCACCTTGTCTTCCAATGCTAGATATACATCACCTAAGGCTGTAACAACCCAAAGCAGTCACAGACTAGTAAGCTCAGCAACCTGAACTGTAACTGCTTTATGAATCATTAAAGCCACAGATGATGTCTCCAGCATTGGAAGACAGACCATTAGGCAGAAAATTATGCCTTGGACCATGGCCTTTTGCGCATAAAACAAGTATCAGCAACAGCGCAAATACCAGCCGTGAAATCCTGCATTCTATAAATGCACTTATTGTCAGGTGCACCAGATGAGCCCACATTCCATAATTTGAGAACTGAGGCAACGCAGTGATGTCTACAATGAACACTGTACAGGAAACTGAACTGTGCAGTCATCTCACCAATTGCTGGTGTGCAAAACTGAAGGATGAAAGTAACTTTTGTATAATGTGTTCCTGCCAAGTAACGTACCTCAATGAAACTTGGACCATACATAGGAAGAACTATTACAGTACAGTACAGTACAGTACAGAAGGTAACCAAAAGAAATATGCAGTGAGATGGACAGAAATGACACTTTTATTCAAAGACAATAATTACCCTGAAGTCACCAGGATTCATGAAGGTCCCCAGCACATAACAATAGACATGACATGATTCTTAATAGCATGCATCATCACCACAGATGGCAGTGAAAGCTCAGCAATGTATTGCCATTCTGGGCACAAGGTTCGCACAGTGTTCTTGTGGCAGGGCATTCCAGTCCTCCTCTAGGGCACTTAAGAACTGGTGGATGGTCATCGGTGCGTGTGGACGTGTTGCAGTAAGTCTCCCCAACACATCCCACACATGCTCAATGAGGCTAAAGTCATGGGAATGGCCAGGCCAGTCCATTTGCCAAATACTTGCTCATTCCAGGAGCTCCCCCACCTGCAGTGTCATTGTGGTCATGCACTGTCATTCATAAGAATGAAGTCAGGAAGTACAGTGTCACAATAACATCAACCAGTGAGTGTAACGTGTTCAGAGATTTGGTGAGCTCAGTATGCCCATGGAATATAACGACTCCCCACACCATAACACCTGGACCACCAAAACAATCATGCTCAACAATGTTACTTGGTGCATCACATGCTTCCTCCTCCTGCCATATAAGGGTATGTCCACCATTGTTGAAATGATTGTTTTGGTATTCCTGGTGGTATGGTGTGGGGAGGCATAATGTTGTATAGGTGCACTTTCCTCCAAATCTTTGAACGTGGTACACTCACCAATCAACATCATTGTCATACTGTAGCCCTTCCCCATGTGCCTCTTTTTAGGGGTGCATTCAGTACTTACTTCATTTTTATGGACGACAAAGTGCTACCACATTGAACTGCACAGTTGAAGGGGCTCTTGGAATGAGAGGATAACTGCCGAGCAAATGGACTCACCTGCCTGCTCCCCCAACTTAAATCCCACCGAGCAAGTGAGATATGCATTATGGAGACGTATTGCAGCACATCAACATGCACAAATGACCATCCAGTAGTTGCAATCCCCACTGGTCAAGGAATGGAATGCCCTACCACAATAACTCCTTACCAAACTTGTGGCCAGCATGGGAGCATGTCTTGGAGCACGTATTGCCATCCATTGTGATCTCACACGCTATTAAGAACCGTATCCTGCCTTTTGCAGTGCTCAACGAACCACCATAAATTGCAGTGATTTCAGTGTAATTGAATAAAAGTGTCATTTCTGTTTGTCTCATTGCATATTTCTTTCATTTACCTTCTGTACTATACTGCAAAAGTTCTTTCAATGTACAGTCCAAGTTCCATCGAGCTACACTACTTGCCAGTGACAAGTTAGGAGCATCCTTAAGTTTTGAGCACATGCGTACATTCTCCTTTTGAACAGATCCCCCAAGAGACACCATTTTAGACACTCTGATCTCTGTCACAGAACACCACAAAACCAGTGACAATCAGCTGGACAGAAGGACTGTAATAATGTGGGCAACTGTCCCAGGAAACCCCATTTATGGAGCTATTTAATGATATTACATCCTAAACATTCTATGAAAATATAATGTAATTGGACAGACAATAAACCTACTCACCAAGCAGTGGCATGAGAACACATGTTTAAAAGCATTAAAGTTTGTAGACTTTCAGAGCCAGTTGCTCCTTCTTCTGGGAGCAAGGTTGAAAGGGGGAGGAAGAGGGATTTTGAAGTTTGGAAAAGTCGACCAGAAATCTGAGTCAGGGGAGACTTTTCATAATTTTTTTTTTAATTTTTGTTGATACTTTACCACTCGCATTTTGTTGTACACCTTTCTAGGGTGGTACCTGTGTAGAATGTAAGAAAGCTTGTTGTACTGCCACATCCTGCAGAGTGCAGCTGTCCAGGGTTGAGTGATACCTCCTGAATCTACACTGGAAATAATGAAGAAGTTTCTGGATTCTAGGACCCAAGTTAGAAGGCAGATGACTATAGGCTTTAGCATCTTTCCTACACAGCTTATGAGGAATACACTATGGCAATTATTGTGCACAGTATGTAGCTACACTTGTTTCAAGAGAGAGAATTATTTGCCTCAATTGTGTGTGGACACAACGTCACTCAAATCTTGTTAGCAACAGCTAGGAGCATTTATTTCACTGGCTTTTTAAGATTGCGAGCACTTGCATTGCCAGCAAAACAAACTGTTGCAGCACACATTTCTAACAAAATGGTAGCTCATTCACTCACATCTCACATCAAGAGGTGCAAAGGATTCGTCACCGAACATTTCTGAAACACATTTTGTAATTTTTCCATCACATGAACAAGGTGAATGCTGTCTGAATTGCTTTATATACTTTACACATGTTATCATATCCTTTCTTCAACGTATACATCACTATCTCCACTTGGCCTGCTGGTTCTCCTTTGAACTGGGACCTTGAGAAATTTAATTCTCAATGTGTGAACAATACCCTTTTCTATGACAAAGTGTGTGATGATCTACATAAAGAATAATTCAGCCACATAATGATTAATTACTCAACAAGAAATTTAACTGATGCTATTATGATTAAAAGGAGCTACTAACAATCACTTCTAGTCAACTGAAAAAGCACATCTGACTGTTTAGCAACATGTTTCTTGTTTCTCTGTATATGTACAGTATGCTATGGTCACTAAGTAGTTAACAGTCAGTTACTGAAACATCTAAACTGGCTCATGCATGCAAGTATCATATGCCTGAGCTCCCATTGTTCATGGCAAGGTTCCTTTGGGCAGAAAGTTCATCATGTGCTTTTTGTATGTTTGGAATCTGCACATTACAGCTGTGAGGTGACCAATCAACAAAATATACAATTTTTGGAATGATAATTAGGTTATATCTTTAGCAAAATCCACTCAACACTCCTCATTATTTGAATAGCTCCTCGTTTCATTTTTGCAGTTTTGAGCATGAAGACAATTCTCATTAAACAATAATATAATTTTGTTTGTGCTACACAGATTTTATAGAAGACATTTTTATGTATACAGCCCCAAAGTAACCAAGATCTTCACTATGCTGCAACTAGTATCAATTATTTGTACGAAACAACAATAACCACCACTTAAACCCTGAAGTCTGCCAGTTGATGAAAAATTGCCTGAACTTGTTGCAGCATATTGAAGATATTGGCAGCTTTGTGGTGGTATACACAAAAATGTCCTGATGAAATTGATCATGATAGAAGCAATACGTACATATAAATGGACACAACAGCATAAAATAATTAGAAAATATCATTAGTAAGCAAACACACACTTACCACAATATGTATAAATAGAGCTCTTCTGACAGAAACGAACTTTCAGGTTATACAATACAGCAGGTTCATGCAGGTAAGACAATGATGTTAGATCATTCTCTCCAATTAAAATGCGTGGATTTCGTAGAGGTGGTAGTTTCTCATCTGATTCAATGATCAGGTCATGTATCTGATTAACATAAGAAGATCAAGTAAGCAAGAAATGTAACTTATTAACCATCACTTATTACGTACATATCAACAGCTTCAAGGGCCAAAGTTTGACTGTTACAATGACAAAGGTATGAAAACTTGGGCACGATGCAGATTATCAATGTAATAACCCAAAGTTGTTTCAATCATACAGTGATTTTGGAAGCCAGTTACAATTTGCCACGGCATGCTTTGTCCTTTCTGTTCAAACTTCTGAACTTAATTTAACAAATGGTTAGGTATTTTAAATTCTGAATGTTGAAGTTTAACAAGTTAATGAGAACACCTTAAAATGGTAATACATAAGTTAACATTATTGGAAGACATAATTTAACAGATTTTACGTTATGCAATTCAGTACATCAAAATTCAAAGTATATTCTACATCAAGAAATGAATGCACAAATGACATGCAGTTAATAGCAATATTAATAGTTTTCTATACTATCAAACAATGCTGACAATTTCACACACAAACATGTTTGTTGAGTTACATTCTAAGCCTGTAACTTTAAAAATGTACAAACTCTTTTCAACAGAACAAAGTTTAAGTTTTTTACTTAAATTCAAATAAATTAGGGTCTTAAAGCCTTTTTGAAACAGCTAATTCCTGCTGCATTCTGGTCACAGTATGCATTTGTTCCTGTTCACTTAACTACCACGGCTAATTTAACAAGCAGAACCTTAACACGATTTATGTAATTGATCTGATGATTGATTGACACAACCACACAACAAACTTTTCACAACATAAGTCGTTTTCTGTAAAATAATAAATAATGGCAAGAAGTAGATCATGGGTACAGGTGTCTAGAATCCAGTCACAGACATGAAACACACATTATGCTGTAATTGTAGTGAGTGCAATTTTCTGTGCCAGAAGGTTAAACAAATGCTACTGTGATCAAGGAAAGTGGCAAAATGGTTTTTAAATAAAACTTGTGTACTAAGTAGCAGTATGCAATCAAATCTGAAAGAATTAGAGGGAAAATGAAGTTTATGTACAGCCAGTTTATACATTTTTAAAGAAACATTTATCATGGTAGCAAGGAAGAATAAACCATAAAAAGAAAAGAATGGCTAAGTATAAGATAGGGCCCAAAACCACAGAACAGTTGAGACCATTCAGATATCTGGGAAGTTGGATTAGTGAAGATATGCATTGTGAACAGGACATCGAAGTCGGAATGGCACTGACAAAAAGAGGCATTTCAAAGGCAGAAAATGCTCTTAGCTAGTTGTTTGAACACAGAATTATGAATGCAACAGTGAAATTCCTGATACTGGGACTATGGGTAAGTAGTAGAAGAGGAGAACTGAAGCTTGTCGAATGTGGAAATGGCACAGAATGGAGAAGATCAGCTGGACTGATGAAGTCAGGAAAGAGGAGGTACTGAGAAGAGCTGGAGAAAGAAGATCAGAGGATGCTTCTGACAATGAAGAATCGGATGCTAATCTGGACAGGATGTAATTTGAGACAAGACTGCCTTCTAGTGGAGGCAATTTTAGGATTTATTCTGGGGGAGACAGGGAACGGCAAAAGGAGATACCAGATGCTGGATGATATCAGCAGAGCAAAGGGACAGTACCAAAGAATGAAGAGGAAAGCAGAGGACAGAAGCACAGATAGCTATGAAGTCTAGACCTGCCACAAGGTATATAACCAAATGAACAAACTTGTTGCTGAGATTCATTTTCCGAGAAAGTGGTAAACTCATAGGGACGATTGATTTAAGTTGTACAGAAATAGAATGAAACCATGAATACATTGACTGGCAAGTTCTGAAAACAGTTACTGCAGATTGCACTTGTTACAAAGAGACGGAGCAGCTACTTACCTGATATAACAATAGAAATCTTTGTAGGTTCTGGATCAAATAACAATTTTGGTGTATAACAAAAGAGAGAGCATCAAATAAGTGGAACAATATTAAACCATCTATGTGCAATTTTTTGAGAACAAGTTTGTCACAAGATATGATTCTTTTTACCATATATTTTTTTATTTTCATTTATATATGATTATTTATGAAACATGAAGAAATTTGTTCTAACGACTTATAGCACCATACTCATTCACACACAGTTCTACTGTTTATGGTGCACAATGAATCTTTTTTCATTTGTGATACATATTCACACAGTTTAGTTGTGTACAGCATATTGTGAAACATCTGTCCACATGAATGGCAACTTTACAAATGTTACATTCAAACCAGGTTTCACCATGATGCACTCAATAATGAAAACTTTTGCACCTTCTCAAGGATGGACTTTTCTTCTGATTCTGCATTATTTTCACTGGAAAATGCCCTCAGCTTCTGGCATGATGCCTTAGTGGATTTCTGCTTCACTTGGTTGCATTTCTATGTCCAGGAGATATATTTCTATCTTTTTATATCCCTTGACATATCTTCTCAGATATTGGCTGTGTAAGCCAATGTCACCCATTCCTTGGTTGTAATCAATGAAGCAATTAGCTATTACCTTTGTTTCCCCTTGTTTATGTATCTCTACATAATCTGGTCTATCATGAAGCATTGAGAAGATGTTAACATTTTTCTGAGCAGCACTGCAAGAATTTTGTGCTTGCAAATGTTAGTTCCCCTTCCTCAGGTTAGTTCCACTGAACGTATGTGGGATATTTTTCCTTGTTGGTTTACAATACCAACAGTATGAGCACTTCTGTCTAGCAATTCCCTGAAAAAGTTGGGAGAATTTCACCATATGTCCATGTAAATAGTTCTCCACTTCCCAAACAGAGTCACACTCAATTCAAACACAATCTTTTCACTTGCTGAAAATTTGACAGCTACATCATCACTTTTTTACCTCTGTTGCAGCATATATCTTCACATAATAACAGTACTCAGTCCCCAAAGAGCATACTTTATATATCTTTATGCCAAATCTGTCTCTCTGCGAAGGAATATATTGAACATATGAAAATCTGCTCTAAAACTTCAGGGTTTCATCAATGCCAGGAACATTTACCCCTGTAACTTTGTTGAGTAGCTGTGAAATGATTGGTCTTATATTCCTCCATTTATCATGTTGCGTTTCTGGTGAATCACTAGCAAAATGCTAAACCTGAAGATAGACTGGAGTCTTCTCCGTGGTATTGTTGCAGCAAATACTGTCTTCTCAATTGTTTTTCTTTTTGATCAATTGTGCTGTATAGAAGGTTTTTGTCTCTGCAGCATGATGATGCAGAGAGAAGTGCACCTTCAATCCATCAACTGTTACAGAAAACTGTTGTCACTGCTTGAACCGTAGTCAGCATTTTCGCTGTATATGAGTTGGTTTCTCTTGCAATGGACTCAGGGAAACTGCACTGTTATAAATTCATTTACAACTTTAAATTCTGTAGGATTTTTTCCCAGAGGTCATAGAACTGTTGCTTCTATTTCTGATGTCACAGTGAAAATACTGGTTTTAGGATGATTAGCCACATTGTCCCAGTCCCAGTGAGTCGCCTTTGAATAGTCTAGTGTGTGGTTTGTGGTCTCATTGTCACACGTTTTTGGCATCATCATAATTTGTTGGGTACTTCCAGTTTCCCCGTTGTCCAAAACACTACTGTTTTCATCACTTTAAGTACTGCTTGCAGTGTCATAGTCTACACCATTACTCAAATCACTTTCTTCCTAAAGAACTCTGAATTCTTGCCACTTCTGCTTCATATGGGCACATATTTTGTCATTCACTGAGCTAACGAAACACAGACTAAATGCATGTAAGCTTGAATCAATGCCTCAGTTTCACAAATGTACAGCTAGTGTCATCTAATGGTATGGCCAAGAAACTATTACAGAAAGCACCAAACTACCAAAGAGTAGCATGGTGTGTCTACTGTGCTGTGAAGCATGTACCTGTTGCTGTACCCCAATACATGTAACTGCTGCAACAGCTGTGTCTGGCATTGTATGCCAATGGGTTAGTGACTTCCTGTCAGGCAAAAGCCAAAAGTCACCCTCAATGGGAAGACATCAGAAGTGAAAATAGCAACCAGCTTGTCTCAAGTCTGTGGACCTAAGTGCAAAATTGTTCTCCCCGTAACTACTTCCAATAAAGACACACACACACACACACACACACACACACACACACACACACAGGGATAAGTTACTTAAATAGCTGCCGGTGGGAACTTTTGAGTATTGATCTTTCTTTGCCCCTTATCTAATGCAATATGCAGTGACCACAATGACTTACTTTTGAAAACAAAACAGGTCAGGACAATGTTTACAGGAACGAGGGAAAAATTTAGTTTTCAATTTGCATTGACAATAAGATCATTACAGGTTGCGAGCTTTGACTCCCTACTGAGAACTACAACTCTTGCTAGGAAGAATACTGTAAATATACAATTGCATTTTATATAAAATTTGGCTCATCAGGTTTTGTCTAGTGCTAACTGTATACCACTGCAAAACAGTTCCCTTTATTATGATCAAGTTTACAGTGTCCTAGCAGACATCTTACTTGTGTTCTAATTAAATTTATGTAGTTGGAGTTGGATTTTATCAGTTAAACTAGGAGACAAAAAACTTGTTTAAGTACTCATTTATTTAAATCAATAGTTTTTAAATGACACCAATTATCTCTGTCACCTAAGAAACAGCCAATTTACCAGACTAACAAAGTATCACTCATGAATTGTGAAAAACTGTTGTAACTATTATTGAGTATCACCATACATCCCAACAACTTTACTGCTCAGATATAGTACCACTGGCGAAAGTATTCCAAGCCGAGATGAACCCAGCGAATGCTCAAAGCTCTAACAATCCAACCACATGGAAATCGTCTAAATCACAGTATATTCGTGATGAAAAGCAAAATTCGTAAACTAACACAGTTCAGGAAAAACAGCTCCTTCCAAAACTAATATGTGTCGAGCATTTTGTGTCCACTATCCTAGTTCACTCCCGCTACAACTGGAACATTTTTGATCTCCCAATTCATAGATACAAATCTAATCCAAGAGGCTCGGTTGCTTCTAAACCAGAAACATCTAGACCCTCTGGAGACCCCAACCAAAAACCCCAATTCACTCTCAGAAAAACAGACTCAAGAAAGACTTTTGAAATCTCTAAAGTCCCCACCTGAAGTCCCTTCCCTCTGAACATCTGTGTCCAGCTACACTTTTGATGTCTCCTCTATATGTTTCAGTCCATCTGCCATTGGCCGACTGCCTCTGTGTCTCTCCCTCCATTCTATTTTGTCATTTTGCCATTCCATAAGATACAAATTTATACAACAGTGAACAATTGGTCTACCTTAATAACTACAATTAAACCAAATTTAAATTTCAAACGACACTTAAACACTGATTTTAATTATATGAAACACTATATATTTATTAGGTGTAACCTCTCTCAAGTATAAGAAAAACAGAAACATCTGCTGAAAACACACAGGCGAAAATCCCCACGAATGACATTGAAGTAGAAGACATTATCTCCAATACTTTTTAATTTACATCATCATCATAAGAGATGCATCAAAATAGCTGCTTATAGTACCTAATCTTTATTCATGACCTACTGTTTCAGCATTTATTGCCATTGTCAAGTACGTCTGGACTGATGTGATGTCCGTATTACGTTATTAGTGAACTGACTTAACTGTCACTGTTTTAATATGATGGTAAATATGATGGTAAAATCAAAATGTTAATTACGGTCTGAGAGTAGTTTCACAGTTCTACTCTTACAACACCATTAAATGAATTTTAGGAAAGATAGACAGAGAACACCAAAAATTAAACTAAGCTGGAATAGAACTGGGTAATACCACAACAAACCCAGCTCGTATATGCACACAATGATAACCAAATAAATGGCAACAAAGAGGACTTGCAGCTCACAGTAAGTTCTTACAGAAGTATTTCAAGAAAAGCATGGTTACGAAGTAACAAGGAGGAAACTAAGCACGTGGTCATGAGCAAGGCACTCTATTATCAAACTCCAATGATAGTTGATGAATGCACTTGTAAAAAAAAAATTAGATATATTTCAATATTTGGTAACCATTTTTAGTGAGCAAACAGAATGGGAATTGAGATTAAGGCAAGGATCACCGTGGCCAATAGATCATGTTTTGTTTTACAGGACATGCTGCGCAGTAGAGCAGTTTCAAGAAGTTTTAGAATCAGATTATATCAGAGTATAATTCTCCCAGTAGCTCTATATGGTATGGAAACATTTATATTGAGGAGAACAGATGATCAAAAAGTGTTAAGTCTTCAAGAGAAAGATATTAAGGAAAATATTTGGCCCCAATAGGGACATCCAGTCACAGAAATGGAGTATATTAAAAGACGAGGAACTGGCTCACCTATACTTGCAAGCTGATATCGTCTTAAGGATAAAGAAAAGAAGATTGGTGTGGGCTGGACACCTAATAAGGATGGAAAAGGAAACACTATGAGAAGTAGCATTCACAAGATCTGTGGAAGGCAGAAGGACCAAAGGAGACCATAGACAACATGAAACGATAACAACAAGGATACGAAAGCGGTGTGTCCGAGAAAAGGCGAGTGGACCATGGAAGCCAGGAACAGAAATGATTGGTAGAGGAATGTAGGGAACACACATGGTCTCCCAGGTCAAAGTGATAATAAAGAAGAAGAAGAAGAAGAAGAAGAACCTCTCTCAAAAACAATGTTATCTTGAATTATTTTATCACCGTGTGTTGATTTTGCCATTTAATTACCTACACAATTGTTCTCCAAAGTTCACTCACATACATTACTATTCATGTTTTGATATTCTAAGACAGTTAATTAAAACTGAAAAAGGGAACATCGAGTCTAATGCTGTGTGTCCCAACATTACTAAATGGGTCGTCAGTCTCTACCAGAGCCAGCAATACACACAGTGGTTCTTTTGAAAGTGATATAACACAGGCCCACTCACTGGCAACCATCCCTTCTGTGGCACTTAAAGAATATGCAAACAACAGTCCAGGTAGCTAATACACACAGCCAGCTGAAACTTTGAGCAGTAAAATTGTCTCCATCTAGAGCACTTAAGGAGAGACTGTCCCTTTGAAAAATCCTTTTAAAACCACAGAGTTTGAACATCCACAGTCCACAGTTTTGGTCGCAATGCATCCCAAACTAGTAACCAATTGCATCTGCCATTTTCCAACCCCTTCGCCTACAAAAGCATATGACCAGCATTGGACAATGTCTCTTGTATTGCATTTTAAGAGAGATGCCCTTAGTGCTGGTGGTGTTTTTAGAATGTAAGGAGTGAGTATTAGGACCAGCAACTTAGCTCAGAGAACCCCTGAGGAGTGTGACCAGCTTGGACTTAAGAAAATGATATACTTCAAAAATGAGTCTCAACTGTGCTGCTGATGCCTCCAGCTTACTCAACTCGTGGGTGTTCCACCCTTAGTGGTGCATATGTAAGACAAACACTTTCCCATCCCAGCTAGCTCTGCCCTCTCCAGCAGAGACATTGTAACACGACAGAATAAGCACCACACAGGACTCAGCCCAGCATCCCCATGGCTGCCCACGCACAGTGCAGAAACACAGCTGGGACCCCGTTTGTTAGCTCTCAAGGTTGAACCTAAGCTCAGACTGGACAATGTCAAGGAAATGTTCTTTTCTTGGGAACTATCATGACACTTGCCTTACAGATTCAATGGCAGTTTTTTTTTTCCTTTTTTTTGTAGAAAAAACTAAATTCATTTCCAATCATTTTTCTGCTATCCAGACCATACAGGATTAAATGAAGCAAGGAAAATCAGAGAAATGCTATGTAGTTCATCATGGATAGTTTAGTCATATCAAGTGCACCACTGGCACACTCAAACTCCAGTTAGGGAACTTAAAACTGTGTCTATGTACATTAAAGGAACATTGATGTAAAAAATTTCAAAAAACAATGTTCCAAAAGGGGCTAAGGAATGTATCTCCCACATCTGTATATTGTGATCATCCACAAATACATACAAATACATACCCTCTCCACCACCAGTCACTTCACAACGCGAGAGAGAGAGAGAGAGAGAGAGAGAGAGAGAGAGAGAGAGAGAGAGAGAGAGAGAGGTGTGTAAAGTGACTACAGCAAATTTAATTGATGCAATAAATTACATTCATTCACCAGCAGTTTTAATTATTGTCTAGATAAGCTACTAATACAAAGGGCAAATATCAATGAAGGAGACTGATTCTTATAAGTTAGCAGAATAGTATAGGCCTACTGAAGCTCGTCTAGTAAGCAGATACAATGTGAGGCATGAAACGGGAAGGCTTGAAGAAGTATATGAAATTCCATGTGAAGTAAGGTGAGTGTAACTACAAACAAAACAGAAAAAAAGGACACTGATTGGCTATTACTTGCATTCAATGTACTACATGAGAACCGAAGTTAATAAAATGAATAAACCAAAAAAGTGGCGCAATATGGCAGACAAACATGAAATTTCTGAGGTGACCATATCTTATTAATTAGACAAATGCCAGAATATTGTCAAGTTACCAATATGAGCTGTTTGGCATTAGAAAAGGTCTGATTATCAATACTGCCCACAAACCCACCAAAACAGAGGTAAATTTAAGAATAAGATGGTCCATGAAGATTCATGTAATACCTATTGTTCCTCATTAATGTTACTTGAGGATATTTTCATGGAGTAGTCAGGAAGACATGCACTGCTGTTTTATGGAGAGCTCAAACAAGCAATCAGTCTTTCACACTCAAGTTGTTTCACAAGTTTTCATCACACAACAAGTATTTAATACATCATTTTCCACAACTCAGAAAAAAAAAACACAAAAGTTGCAATGCCTTTGCTTAGTGTTAACCATATATATCTATGTTTAAAGAATGCTACCCCCAAAAACCTGCTCTTTTCTACCAAAACATCTACCATATTGTTTCACCCCAATAAACTAATTAATTTTCCTCCTATTTCAGAGTGAGCTGGAGAATGGAAAAAAGACCAACTGAAATTGAATCTCTGTATAACCCATGGGACTTGCTTAAATGTGGTGGCTTGCCTATCTCAAAGGTATATATACCATAAGTGCAACCACTATGGAGGAGTCCTGTGGAGAGCCATATTAATATGTAGTTCCTGAAGAGGGATAGTAGCCTTCTCAATAATTGCACAGGCAACAGTCTGGATGATGGCCTGATCTGGCCTTGCAACATTAGCCAACACGACCTTGCTGTGCTGGTAATATAAATGGCTGAAAGCAAGGTGTCCATTCGGAACTCTGAGTGAGGACTGCTCAGGAGTAATTGTCATAAAAAAGAGGCATACTACCAGTCAGAGTGGAATGTTACATCCCACATCCCTTAATCATGTGAGGTGGTTAATGAATCCAAGAAGAGAAATGGATAGACTGAAATTAGATATGTGTGAATTAGCAAAGGGTGGTGTTAGGAAAACAGGACTTCTGATCAGGTGAGTATAGGTTTATACATACAAAATCACGTATGGATAATGCATAGGTCTGATAATGAGTAAGAAAGTAATGTGGGTGAACTACTATGAACAGTATAGTGAATGCATTATGGTAGCCAAGATAGACAACTCCTGCTCCCACCCCACAGGAGTACAAGTTTATACACTAACTACATCCACAGTTTAAGAGATTTAAAGGATGCATGATGAGATAAAAGAAGTTAATCAGATAATAAAGGGAGAGGAAAATTTAATTTTGATGGGGAGTAGAATTCATTAGCAGGAAAAGGAAGTAAGGAGAAACAGTAAGAGAATACGGACTGGGGAAAAGAAATGAAAGAAGAAACCATCTAGTAGAATTCTGCAAATAGCATAATTTAAAAATTCACGACACTTGATTTGAGAATCATTTAAGAAGGCTGTATACATGGCAAAAAACCTGGGGACACTGGATGGTTTCAAAATGATATTACATAATGGTAAAGCATAGATTTTGAAACCACATTTTGAAGTGTAAGGCACTTCCAGGGATAGATGTGGACCCTGACCACAATTTATTGTCAGTAAAATTCTTCTGCATATGTGACCACATTACCAGCAAGTAAAATTGTCCAACGTATTCGCCACTGTTGCAAATAGTCTTCCTCAGGGCATTGGGCTGACTGCTGAATGAGGAAAACCAATTCTTATATACCGTACTAGAGGAAGAAGCTGTTTTCATAGTCTGATAGGATATTGATGATGGAGGGATTTTAGACATCCTTTATTGGCGTTTACTTTATTTCTTACCATTTTTGCAAACAGGCGAATGGTATATGCGTGATAGTTGTGATGTAGCACTGTTTACTTGCTGCATGATGCTGAGTACACTGTTACCTACTGATGTCAGGGTCTCCCATGTGCCTGTGTGGGTTGCTTCGCAAACACTGTTGTCCAATAGTGCTGTTACTACTAGCAGCAAAGATACTACGTCTATACCTGTCTTCTATATTCATGTTGCGTGGTCACTAATGCATTTCTATAGCATCTCTGATCTTCCTTTTCTAGGTAAGCAGTATGTAAACATCTTAAAATATTATCAGCTCGTCACACTCATCCTGGCGTTCCGCCACTATCGGTGACTGTGCTGTCTCAGACGAATGTATCTTTCATGCTCAGGTATCCATTGCTAACCGGCTCTCCACGTCCTAAATACACTAGACTACATTCAGAGCCAATTTCATAGACTCTAGAAGTGTGCAGCTTGTCGACTGCACCTTTCTTTGAACCAAGGACATCTTATTTTATTGCTGCTTCAGAAAACTGGATTACTACCTACTTGACAGAGAATTTTGCCCACTCATTCAGTGACATATGGTAACTAGGCGATATTTTGTTGTTCCTTCTGTTCTTCACTATTACCTTCATCCTTTGTCCCCATAGTGTTATCTATCATCTCCATCCCATAATCATTGTCTCCAAGTGATGTACCTGACATTTCGTAGTTCTGCCTCAAATGCTAATCGCCAATCCCATGGGCCCTCTTGGTTGAAGTAGGCAGGGCAAATTTCTTCTGCGTAGGGTGATGGTGGGAGGTGGTGTGTAGGTACCTGTCCATGCTAGTCCATTTTCTATACGCTCATTGGTCTAGTTTACCACCAGGCTTTCAGTAAACTTATGCTGAAGAAACGCAGCATCCCATTCTATTCTATTCTATCTCCATAGTAAATTAGATTTTGCTGTGCTGTTCACTGAGGTGCTGGCGAAAACTATGTAGTTCCACTTCTCCATGCGGCCAGATGACAAAGGTATTATCAGTGTACTGGAACCAGAACTCAGGTCATATAATTTATCATTCATGGACTTACGTTAATAGTTACAACTGCAAAAAAAAGTAGGAAATTAGGGAGGCGGGACATGGGTAAGCTGAAAGACCAAGAGCTTATTGAGACTATCCAAGTAAACATTACATAAATTTTGACAAAAACAGGTGTAGGGAATACAATAGAAGATGAATTGGTTGCATTGAGAGATGAAACAGTGAAGGCAGCAGGGGATCAAATAGATGAAAGATAAAGTTTCGAAAAAATCCTTGTATAAAACAGGATGAATCAAATTCAGTTGGTGTAATGAGAAAATGTAAAAATGAAGCAGGTGACTTCCAAAAATGTGACTTCCAAAAATGAGACTGCCAGAAAGTGAAAAATGGCTAAGCATGGAGGACAAACACAAGGCTGAAGCAGCACATTTAACTAGTGGAAGGATAGATACCGACTACAGGAAGATTAAAGAGACCTTTGGAGAAAAGAGAATCAACTGTATGACTATCTAGAGTTCAGACGGCAATCCAGTATTAAGCAAATAAGAGAAAGCAAGAATATGGAAGAAATATACAGAGGGTCTATACAACTAATGTTAAAGAAAGGAAACAGGAAGTAGACAAAGACAAGATGTGACATACAATACTGCAAGAAGACTTTGACGTAGCACTAGAAAGGTCTAAGTCGAAACAAAGCCCCTGCAATAGACAACACTCCCTCAGAATTATTGAGATCTTTGAGAGAACCAGTCATGGCAGAACTATTGCACTGGTGTGCATATACGAGATGTAAAATATTCAGACTTTAGGGAAAAAGTAATTATTTCAATCCCAAAGAAAGCAATTGCTGGTAAGTGCGAATGTAACTGGCTTATCAGTTTAATCAATCATGACTGCAAAATACTTACATGAATTGTTTACAGAAGACTGGAAAAAAATTGTAGAAGTCAACCTTGGGGGATACCAGTTTGGGTTCCGGAGAAATATAAAAATACTCAAGGCAATACGGACCCTATGTTTAAGACAGGTTAAAGAAAGGTACACCTGCATTTTTAACTTTTGTAGACTTAGCGAAAGGTCTTTGCAGTGTTGACCAGGATACACTCTCTGAAATTCTGAAGGTAGGGGGATAAAAGGCAGTGAGCAAACAATTATCCACAGCTTGAACATAAACCAGACTGCAGTGATACAAGTCTGAGGACATGAAAGGGAAGCATCAGTTGAGAAGGGAGTGAGACAGTGAAGGGCAAGCTGGAACCTCCTACATGCTCTTATTGCATCCATATTAATAATTGTCTTTTTTACTCGTTTTCAACTTTTCATTCAAATCTCTATAAAGTACTTCATAGAATGTAGGTATATGTATTTATTGAAACTTTAACTGAATTTCACCTCACTTAAATTCATTACTCACATTTTTCTTTTCAACGCACCGAGTTTGTTAGTGAAATTAGTTTTGCTGAAAACAGTGTTAACTGGAAATTATTAACAACTGAAAGCTTTACTACACTACAAGATATGGATCTTTGACTGAAGTAATCAGTAGAGTTGGGCACACTGACATCACTTATTAGAAAGACTGGCATCCTGACCTTAGAGTAATGTATTTCATTTCTATGTAACTAATTAACTTGACAAATAGCTTTAATTGCAGTTTGAATACATCAAAAATTACTTTTGCTATTTGTACCATTATGCCTGTTAGATTCCCACTTTTACGGCTGTATTTTTGTTGCCCTAATTTTTACAAACTAAATGACAGACTTCATTAAAAATTATACCATTAATTAAGAATTTGCATAAATTTGCATCAGTGATTGTAAATCTAAAACTGGCACCTGTACTTATAAATGTGTTATTTCCAATGTGGACGTGTAAAATGGTTTCATAATCTTTCACATTTTTTTAAAAAAACTACTACATATTTTGTAAACCAAGTGATTGTAGCAAAATATAGTCCATCTGAATTATCAAAACCTAACCTTGCCATTTTTATATGACCAACCTCTATCCCACAACAATCAGTCAAGTCTTGGAAATCTCATAGGCAACATTTATGCCTAAGTTTGGGAACTCAAAGCTTATCAGTGTTATGATGAAGTATGCACCCACTTAGTATATGAGCAACACATTGTTCAGGCTTTACGAAAATGTATTCATTTGCTATATCCGTGTAAATCCATCGTTAGTTTGCCTGCATTCAGTACAACCGCATGACTCTAGGAGGTTAAGAACTTCAACTTTTCCAAGTGTCAATCAAATTCTATTTGATGTCTATGTGTGAATAATTTGGGACTCTTATTGTGTACTGTGTTGTAGGAATCACTTAGTTATCACTTGTTAAGAAATGTGGTGTATTTATTGATTAATTACACCGAGGGTGTCCATATAATAGTTTGTAGGTGGGAGGAGCCAAGACCTGGGGGTATGGAGCATTTTTAATATTTTGGAAGACACATGGCAACTTTTAAGTAGCTTAAATAGTTTCAGTTCCAATCCTGTTATAAACTTGTATAATAGTGATTTAAAAATCATTTTCTTGAAAGAAAAACCTCTGATTACACATTTTTTTCTTTCATCTGAGAGCTGGAGATGGCTGCGGTCCCCATTTACCCCTTAAGCATGGGCATCCTTAAACTAAACTGACATCACTAATATCTTAACATTCATTGCGCCTGAATCCAACTGGGACCCTGTAATGTGAATATTCTGTCACTGCCATCCAGGTAATCAGCACAGTGTGAGTACCTACTTGTGAAAGTCAATTTTTCTGATTACTGGAACCGGTCATCATATTCTGTCTCTTGGTAATTAATGTGGGAAAATTCGCATTATTTGAAGAATTGCCCAGTGCAAATTATTGAAGTATTTCCTGTAGTACGAGTTCTTCAGCAATTCAACAAACTACATTTAAACATATTCCAGGTGCTGAAGAAGATTCTGCAGGTAGGCAATCTCTCAACAGATTTGTAGTTATCCCTGATGTTATTCAACCTGTACACAGATCAAGCAGTAAAGAAAAGTAGAAACTGATTTGCCAATGACATCGTTATTCTGCCACAGACAGTGAAGGACTTGAAAGAGCAGTTGAACAGAACAGATAGTGTGCTGGAAAAAGATTCATTGAAAGTAGGAGGAGGTTAACAGAAAGTAACTGAATTAGATCAGGTGATGCTGACACAATTAGATTAGAAATTGAGGTATTTACCTGGAGTATAACTGTGTACAGAAGTGAAAACTGGACAAAAAGCAGTTGAGACAAGAAGAGAACAGAAGCTTTTGAACTGAGGTGCTACAAGAGAATTCTGAATATTAGATGGGTATATCACAAATGTAATGAAGAGGTACTGAAGCAAATTCAGAAGAAAAATTTGTGGCACAATTTGAGTAAAAGAAGGAATCGGTTGATAAGACACTGTCTCAGGCATCCAGGAATTGTCAGTTAGGTATTAGAGGGAAGTGGTGGTGGTAGGGTACAAATTATACAGGGAGACCAAAGGATGCACAGTATGCAGGTTGAAATGAATGTAAGATGCAGTAGTTATTCAAAGATGAAGAAGCTTGCACAGGATAGACAAGCACAGAGAGCTGCATCACATCTATCCTTAAACTGCAGCCCACAACAGCCTTCTTATCTTGATATACCAGATAACCTTGTTATAAAAGCTGGTTATTGTGTCAGGACAATATTACCCACTACCTTTAATTCGTTTACTTATTTACTGGTAAAGTTACCCTCAGAAGATCCTTTTTCCATACAAAACAATTATTTATGTATTTACTACAAATTAAATATAGCATTAAATACTATTTAATGTAAATTACATTAGTGACATGTCTACTTTAATTTTCTACTGGATGGATGCCATAAATGGTAACAATGTATATAAAGAAAGACTCACTCTGCCATCTTCTGTCCGAACTTTCAGAACACTGCTCTTGTAGTCTTCTATTACTTCTGCTTCCTCCCATACTTTTTCTGGGTGCTGAATCCACACCTGTGCTCCCTGTAACATGCATTGCAACAACAATTAAAAGAACTGCAGTTTCACATGGATAGTAATATAGGCAAGTGTGATAACAGGAACTGCAACAGCTATACAACATCAGTATTTTCATACATCTTTTGAGGACAAGTTTAAGTTAGATGAAACCTTTCACAAAAGGAGAGATTAATGCTAGGAAAATCGTTCTGATAACTGGCAAGGTTTATTACAATTTAATAGCTGTCATATGGCAGTGACCAGAGCCCCGTAATTTAACCCTGCCAGTGGCTTTGTGGTTACTTTATAAACACATTTGCATAGAACTCAGTAATACACAGTTAAGCCCTGTGAATTCTTTTATCTTGTGCACTTCAAAAACTATTGCAGCAAAATCAGAGTTTCAACAGAAATGCAATTTCAGTTAACCTCACTATCACATCTTTACCGGTATTATCAATGTGTCGTCACATTCATCTGCAGCTATCACTGAACTTTATATGTTTGGCTCCCTGCAAAACTGAATTGTGAGGTCTTTTGTTACTAACAGAGTTACTCAAATAACACTGAGATGTGTGACCAACAAATCCCTAATATTTAATTTTCATCTCCATTAGTTTAGGATGATAAAAATTATCACATTTAGGTAAAATAATACTATTACAGTACAGTACCAGATTTTGGCTCATTTGCTTTGGTGTTACTTCATCGATTACCTCTACTGTGTTAATCCAGAAATATTTCAACTTCTGACAGAGTGTTTATTTGCACCATTTAATTTGTATATACCTGGTAGAGCATGTTATCACAAATCACCTCCATAACAGCTTGGCCCACACCGTCTCTAAACTTTGGAATTGAAATTTTTCGTAAGCAGTGGGCACAATTTCCATCACCAAAGACACCTTTGATCCCAGTTGACAGGGTAAAGAAGATGAAACAAGCAAAACATGATGGCCACTACGACAAGCACAGCTCTTATTCCGCCCTTGTTACAAGTTCTTGGTAACAAACTAGTGACTAGCGCCAGTTGTGGCCACTCACGTCACCATAGGTGCTACAGTACTTTTCTATGTAAAACAGAAAACTCTTTTCCAAAAAGGAAGAGAGTCTGTTGCAGAAGTCTTTTGCAGGACTTTTTGTTTTGGAATTATTATTGCTGCACCAGTTTCGTGGAGTGATGCGTACAAGAAAAACTGTGCTTGCAGTGAAGATTTATCCCCAAATTACCGCATGTAGAAAAACCTGTTTTGATATCTCCAGTGGTCCCAGAAATATCTGAAGTTAACATCTTGCACGATTCCCCATTACATGTGAACGGTCTGCTCATTATTCGACATGACATACCTTAACAAGAATGACCATACTGACTGAAGAAACGGCGAATGGTTTCTTACGTGAAACTTTACCCACAGTGGATCGGAGTCAATGCCAACAACAAAAATTCTAGAAGTCTTCCGGTTTAATCCCTTAGCATTTGTATCAACGTAACACCTTTCCGCATACAGTCATATTCCCAGCACTCCTCGTAACTGAAATGCTGGAAACAATAAAGTGAGCAACAACAAATGAAAGTTCTCAAAGTGATCCAAACGCAAGCATTCCAAGCGCCAAAGGTGGAGAGCTGAACGCACAGGATTAAGATGGGTTATCAGATTTCTGCAACGGAAATCTGCTTTCTACCAAGCGTCTTTTGACAAAACCAGATAGATTTACAGAACTGTTCCGATGGTAGGAAATGATTAACATGAGATGAATAGTACAGCTTTAAAATGCAGCTTTTTTTCCGAAGAGCGTTTTTTTTTTTCCTACGAACTATGCGAGCCACCAATCTTCAACATTTTTAAACAGAGTATGACTAGTTTCCCATGGGAGGGAGGTGGGGGTGGCCGCAAGATTCAAACAATACCTTCTCTTTTTAGCTTTGTTTAGTTTACAAAGTGTCGTGTCCCAAGAAACAAATTTGACAGGAACTACACAAAGCTACTGCCGCTTAACGGTTTGAAAGTTTCCAGCTTTTTTTTTTGTATAGGTTATAATTTAACGTAAGGCATATTGCCTCTATTATACACAAAGTACATCATCTTATGTTATTAGTTTGAATGTGGGTGGAAGAAACCTTTCAAAACAACCATCAAACTCTGAATAAAACTAACTCTTGACAACGTGAGACTGAACAAAGATGGTCCTTGTCTTCCTGATTTGACACACTGTGCACCCGTGACAACTTGAATGCATAAAGGCGCGTTGACACTGAGTTCACAACATTGTTCGTGGCTAGTAATGGACTACCGATGTTGGCAACATGTTCGCAACACAAAATTAGTGTTCCACTGCTGTGTCGGTAGAGATCAAAGAAACATTGTTCGTGCCCAGCTACCACTAAATTCCGCTACGCAGCGTTAGTGTTCGTTTGCTCCGAGTGTTTTGCTGGAGTGTAGTGGTGCGTTTACTTTATGTCCCTTCAATTTTATTTGAAATAGCGAGTGGTCACGATACAAAATTTTCCAGCTGATGTCGCTCTATGAGGCAGAGGAGTGCCTGTGGAATGTACGTTGCGCAGGTTACAAAAATACTAAAATCAAACATGATTCATTACAAAAGGTTGCTGCGGCGCTTGGCACCAGCAGCAGTGACGTGGACAAAAAAATTAAATCTCTCTTGTCTCAGTACCGACGAGAGAAACGAAAAATAGAGGAAAGTAAAAAATGTGGAAGTGGTACTAACACACTTTACGAAACGAAGTGGTTTGGATTTAAATATCTACGTTTCCTGGATGATATGGAACTATTTGAGATATGGCTGGCTTTGATAGGAGTCTCCTGATGCCAGAAAACGAAGAGTAACAGCAAGTCTTTGGTTCACAGAGAGTGCTTTTCTGAAATTTGTGACTTTCTTTGAAACAACTGGTCCTATAATATTCAACAACATTTCAAAACCTGACGGCGACATCCTACTGAAGTTGCGAATGCCAGAACCGTCTTCCAAATTAAGCTCACAAAACATGTCATTCCCGCCACGTCTTCTATTGTATGTTTTGGTCCACCGACGACGACTACATCGTTTTCTTCGTCTGTTTATTTTGTTAAGTATTATTAATGCATCATCAAATGTCATTAACTCTTCCTCTTCACTTGACGTAGCGTCTCTCTTGATGTGAATACACAAAGTAACCTATCAGTTCACCGCAGCAGTCTATGCGAATACGTAGAAATGTTGGTCGCTAGTGTAAACGGGAATGCGAACAACGAACAATGTTGCTAACATGTTGAGGGAACAAGTTGCACACAATGTTCCGAACAAAAACATGTTCTGAGCTCAATGTAAACGCGCCTTAACCCGTACCTCGAGGGATGCGTGATGCTCTGGGTTGTGTCCCACAGTGCGTCAGAAGATCCCAACACCTTTTCGACCCTTCTATTTCACGATTTTTTCCTCTCTTCTAGCCCATAAAATGACGAGTCTTCTGTATTCGGGTCCACAGATGAAGTGTAGGCGATTACACTCACAGTATAGCATGACAGTGTTCTGCATGCTATTACAATAGCTCTACCTTGTGAAACTTACGTTTTGGTTTCGTTTTGCTCTAGGGCCCAAAAAAACTGGGGTCATACGCGCTCAAGCCAAAACTATAGAACACCAAGACAGAGAGGAGTTGAAAAACGACTATACGTCAGTCCCAACTGAGATAATAGCAAGACCGCTAAAAACAGGTACGTGAAAAAAGGGCTAAAAGAGAAAACATAAAACGGAGGTCCGAAACTAAAAATTAAGTGGCCTTTGCCATATTGCTTTGACGGATAGAAAGAAAACGCGGTCGACAGCCCGAACGTCATTTGCTAAAACGACAGAGAAATCAGACGGCAAACCCAAGCGGTAACGTAACCGGTTAAAATGGGCATTCCATTAGGAAGTGGCGGACAGTTAAAACTTGGGCGCAATGTGTACAAAGTTGTGGGGTTGTGCCACTTATCAAATGACGATGGTTAGAAAGGCAGTGCCCAATACGCAGACTAGTTAAAATGACCTCCTCCCGGCGGGAGAGCCGAGGAGAGGTCGTACAAGCCGCTGGGAGAGGCTTAATAAGCTGGAGCTTACTCCCGTGAAGGGAGGACCAGTGTCGATGCCAAAGGGACACCACACAACCTCCTGACAGACGGCAACACAGTGAACATCGGAGGGAATGTAGGAACTCGCGGGCTGAGGTATGAGGACTGCAGCCTTGGCAGCAGCGTTAGCAGCCTCGTTTCCTGGCAGACTGACATGGCAAACCCGAGGAGATCGCCAACTGATTTCCTTTTGTTTGTGAGTCACAGTGTGCAGGAAAAATTTTTCACACTTTTTTCTTCAAAATATTCTGGAGAATGTCTTGGACAGTTTAGAGATGTTCAGTTCGTTGCTCTATTACGAACTGTGTGACCACAATGTTGACACAATGTTGCACGCCCACTCAGTTAACACTGCCTCGTCACTACTGACTGCTCGAATGTGCATCTGTTGTTCACGGTTGTTAGTTCAAGCTGCCACCATAACTACACATATTAATTTTTTCAAAAAACATTTCATTCCTAAACTCTTATAGCGCCCTGAAAGGTCAGACATAGTGATAAAACGTCTGCAGTTTTGTTTACTTCGTCTCATAAAGCATAAAATTGTTTACACGGTTTCATTGAAAATGAAGGAAACAGTAAAGGAACAATTCTGAAAAAAAAAATGTGTAATTGAGTCATTCTCTAGAACGAGTTAACTGAAATCCAAATCAGTGAGTAATTCTTACATGTTACATTACCAGATCATATATTCTGAAACCATAATATTTCGTTATATTTGACTGAAATTTAGTACATGTACGAGAATTTGAAATGAATAAAAATACTATTTAAAATGTCTGATGATTAGCCGAACGGTCTGAGCCGCTGCAGTCCTGGACTGTGCGGCTGGTCCCGGCGGAGGTTCGAGTCCTCCTTCGGGCATGGGTGTGTGTGAGTTTGTCCTTAGCATAATTTAGGTTATGTGGTGTGTAAGCTTACGGACATTTGAACATCCTTATCTCGACCTCAATATGTTTGTAGTAAGGCTTTGGTCCAGAGAAGGCCGTAATTATTATAGTGACTATCACTGTTTTACTTTGAAATGTTCACAGACGGAATGACGTCAGCTGAAAATCAGTGCCAGACGGGGATTCCGCATTACGCGAGCGGTCGCCTTAACCACTTAGGCTACCCGAGCACGTCTCCCGTCCGTCTCAAACCTCCATATTCCGCACACTACAGAATTGTGCCCTGCTGTATTCCCGCGAGAGTTCGGACATTGTGCATCTGCACCGAAAGATCGATACGCCGTCAGGAGCACATTTTATATATGAGGTTTGGAACTTTAATAGTAGCAACTATTTATTTACAGTTATGTGTTTCAAAGTTTTTACTGAGATTCAAAGTAGTCACCAGTCCGTTGCCAGCGATGTGGAAGTCGTAGCACATACTTATCACTGCTAGTTGTGTTTACAGTTCGAGCGGCGAGGTCTATTGCCCGACGAATTTGTAGCAGTTCTGAAGCTAATGCCGTGAATTGTTTCCTTCAGTTTAGAAATCGAGTTGAACTTACGAGGGCTTAAGTCAGGGGAGTGCAGTAAGTGGTAAAGCGGTATTAGCACTTATCAGCCCCATCTGTCAAACAGATCAGTAACAGCTTGCACTGTACGTGCTTCAGCACTTTCCTGAAAAATGGTCAGGTTCTGCAGAAAGTGTCATCACTTCTGTCTCTAAGCTGGTCATAGGTTGTGTTCCAAAAATAAACAGCACAGAGACAGAAGTGATGACAATTTCTGCTGAACCTGACCATCATTTTGCAGGACAATGCCCAAGCACGTACAGTGCAAGCTGTTACAGATTTGTTTGACTGATGGGGCTGCTAAGTGCTATACCACCTACTGCATTCCTCTGACTTAAGCCCTCATGAGTTCAACTCTATTTCTGAACTGAAGGAAACACTTCACGGCATTCGCTTCAGAACTGCTACAAATGCGTCGGGCAATAGACCGCGCTGCTCGAACTGTCAACACAACTTAATGCAGGGGACTACTTTGAAGCTCAGTAAAACTTTAAAACACGTATCTATTTTGTACGAGCTGTAAATAAATAGTTGCCACTGTTATAAGAAACAATCATGTTGAACAAAGTCGCTGTGTTCCCTCATGAGATCCGTTTAGCACATATAGGGCTATGGCGTTTTCGATTAGTGAACAAAATTCGAGCTTAGAGAACATCGGTGAAGCCCGGTTTAGTTAATAGACTGCATACTAAATCGCGAGAAATTTTCAAATGCTATGGTCTCTTTGGGCGCAATGAAGTTTTCTAGAACGTTTACAGTAGATAAAAACAACCTAGTAGATACGGTTTGCAGCTCGATGAGGCTCTCTGAGGTCAAAGCTGTTGTATGCTACGAAGCTGCATCACCAAACACTGTAGCCAAATGGTGGAAGACCTGCAAGTAGTGAAACAACTGGCTGTCAACACGTTCACTGGAAACAGTCACAACGGGAAAATATCTAGAATTATGCGTTCGAAACGACTTACGGTAGAGCGATCACGTGAAACTAAATGTAGGAAGTGAGGATGCTGGACTGGTTGAATTCTAGCGTACAAAAATGGATACGTTCTTTGTCGCGGCTTTGTTTCGCAACGCGAAAGTGTCACTGACGAGTTCGTCCAACTCGAGTGGAAGAAGTTACAAAATGTGAGCTTTACTTTTTAACTGGGATAACGTAGTGACAACGAAAACGTTTTGCTTCGCCCGTTACTTCTTTCATGAAATGGCTACAACCATGTAAGCTGCCATTTCTCTGATACTGCCAGAAGCCTACTGACAGACATTCCCGCGAAATGAATGAGAGGAGAAAAGAAGAAAATAGTTGGGCTGCACTACTTACTCTCCAATACACACTGTCAGGTGGTTTGTGAAACATTTAGATTCGTTATCCTCACGAGGCTCACGGCATTCACTTCCAATCCATCAAGGTTAAATCCTTGACAAGATTGGAAATAGAACCCAGGCCGTACACACGGTCAGATACGGCAACCTCTTGAGCAAGTCTCGTGGAAGAAAAACCGACACGGTTAGCATGGACTGAAACTGAACAGATTGCTACAAACTGAGGCCGCCTTCACACGGACCCACTGAGAAGCGGTTCTCAGGGGCGCTTCCGCTGGCAAAGCAGTGATTTATGGACGCCTTCGGACGTGCGGCACCATTGTGCTTCTGTGCTGCTCAATGGAGGACTACCCCCCTCCGTAGCGCAGAAGCGCCGCTGGTAGAACATTGCTTCCAATAGCGGCCTCCACATGACGTCACTCTGTGGTGCTGCTGACCGGCCAAACAGCAGGTAGCGCCATATGTGAACAGTCGGCTCGTGATGTATAAGGATTGCAGCACACTGTTACATGGTAGTACGGTCGTGTAATTCTTGCTGTTGGCCAGAGATAGAAAAAAAATGGTTCAAATGGCTCTGAGCACTATGGGACTTAACTTCTGAGGTCATCATTCCCCTAGAACTTAGAACTACTTAAACCTAACTAACCTAAGGACATCACACACATCCATGCCCGAGGCAGGATTCCAACCTGCGACCGTAACGGTCCTGCAGTTCCAGACTGTAGCGCCTAGAACCGCACGGCCACCCCGGCCGGCCTAGAGATAGAAGTCAATACAGAAGATATCATCTGTGAAGCTAAAAATCATCCATCGATATACAACATGGGGTGCGAGGAATATTCAGATTAACTATAGAAAATTAAATTTGTTGCCTAAAGAGAGAAACTTTCTTCGGAGAAGACGACAATCGGCGACAGTCACTCACATTTCTACCCACTTGTTTCTGGGATGTCTGTTAACACGTCATGTCACACCGAAGTACTCAGAGTGTCTTCCAATCGCCGGCCGGAGTGGCCGAGCGGTTCTAGGCGCTACAGTCTGGAACCGCACGACCGTTACGGTCGCAGGTTCGAATCCTGCCTCGGGCATGGATGTATGTGATGTCCTTAAGTTAGTTAGGTTTAAGTAGTTCTAAGTTCTAGGGGACTGATGACCTCAGATGTTAAGTCCCATAGTGCTCAGAGGAATTTTTGTCTTCAAATCTGTATCTGTGTCAGTCTCGAACAAAACTGTGCAACACGCAAAAAGTTATTAAAATATCTTCGGCAAATTATGGAGATGCATTCGAAGGCCGAGCAAAAATTCTGCACTCTTCAGCAAGAATTCCAAAAATACATTCATCATCATCATCATCAAGCCCTACATACTCTGCATCCGGAAACTCTGAAAAGAAACTGTCTCCGTATTAACGCAGCAAGATAGACGACATACCAAAACCTTAATCAGCAACGATTACAAGAGGAAAGTAATCACGACCTTCATACAACTGCCTGCTTTGCGGAAATTTAGTTTATTGTCAGTTCTTGGACACAGATCAGTCTGGAGATTCTCTATTTGCTCCAACGTCCCAGGATTTACTTTTAAACTGTCTCTTTTTGATTTTTTTATTTAGTAAGAGAAGTAAAAGAGGCACACTGCGCATCAGACTCCGTGACTAAACGGAAACAAAGCGGCGCGGCAGATCAAAGCGGCGCGGCAGATCAAAGCGGCGACAAACGCGCCGCTTTTCTTTCCAGTAGCGCCGCGCCGCGCCGCGCCGCACAGGGACGTTTGAGGCCTTGGTCCCCTGCAGAGAAGCGTTTCTCAGCGGTTCCGTGTGAAGGGGGGCTTAGTAAGATGTGGCTCGCAGCCCTTGTCAAAACTGTTATGTGAAAAGCGAAAATAAAAAGCAAAGCCTTTATCATTCCGAAGATTCATTTGGACCCTACAGTGTTTTACTAGGCATGGTCCAACTAGAGGTTGTGCGCTCTTTCTTTCCTCTGGCCACTAAGGCTGTAGCGGGGCGTGCAGTTAAACTTAGAAGCCGCATCACAAAGTAACCTGGCATTTTAAGCATACACGTTATTTATCGACATAACGAACCACAGTAAACTTTCACTGAAGTCTAAAATTTGACGATGCACATTGCATTCAACTCAAAGGAACTCTGTTGAGAATAGGATTTCAGTTGCTAGTACGCTTATTCTCATTAATTTAAGCGCGGCAGTAATTATCTTTCCTTGATCACCATGCAAAGGCTTTAAGTTCGATCTTGGGTCGAACAGGTGCAAATATATTAATGTTCAATTTTTTTTAACATTTTTCTTTAAGTCTATTGGCGTATAATGAGACTGTGCGTGATATACTCAGTTAAATTCAAGCGAAGAAACACGTGTACGCGTTTCCAAGAAAAATAGTTTTATCTATGGTCCACTTTTCATGGCAGATACTGTTACTAAATACATCGCAGATTGTCTTTGCCGAGGAGATCTCTAATTGGATGTTCCTTGTAAATTTTAAACAGACGTTAACGTCTTCAGTTCGATTGCCCGCCCGGAGTATTGCCGCACGAAGCAGCTTCGCTGTATCACTGCTCGAATCCAGATAACAAGAAAAGGTAAAAGGACGGTAAATATTCATTCTCTAGTCGAAGTAAAAATCTAAGATTAATGTGAGACATTTAGAACTGCTTTTGTTGCGACACATCCAATCATTAACATGAGCGACGTGCACGTACGCATAATTCGCCATCTTGGATCTACAGTATTTCACGTTGTTTCGTTAATTCTTTATTTCAATTAAAAATTTCATTACGTATCCATTTCGGACTGCGGAACAACGATTTGTTGATTCATTGTTGGGCTGGATTTTATCTTCTGACAAGAAAGAAGATTAGTTGCGCTATTTTGTTAGCAACGTTTAGTTAACTGCGTGGTATATTTTACTAGCCGCTATTTTGTTGACACCGTTTAGTTAATAGCATGTTATATTTTATTAGCAGTATCACTAACCAACGTGTTTCGTGAAAAATTTCCAAGCGGCGTAACATTCATGGCGGGTAATACAAAATTTTAGTATGTCTGTTCAGGAAACACGCAGCAATTTAATGACGTTATATACGCTACGTAAGAAAATTTAACTGTCTTACGGCTTATTTGTTAAATATTCATTTGCTTCCGTTATGTCTCGTGGCCACGTGACAGGAATCCTGTAACTCACGTAATTATTACGTTTGCGTTCAGTTCCTGAAATTTTTCTTAACAGCGTCTTTTATTTGCATTTTTTTGTTTCCGATTGCTGGAACGCTAGTGTATGTAATGAATGTTAGCGTATTTCGGGCAGCGAGGACCAGTAATTAACAGATCTAAGCCCCAAACCAGCTTCAAAATGGCGACAAGATGGCGCACCCATATTCGTATTGCCTGAAGCTACTGCCCGAATCTTTCTTAGAAATGCCATTACATTTTTCTGGTGTCACTGGTTTTTAATGACTTTCAAAGCAATCCTATGTTTTGAGTATCGTTAGTTGACTTTTATTCGATACGGTGTTGTATTGATGCTGGTCGACATATAGCTTATAAAAGTAGGCTATGTACCGCATTTTCATTAAGAATTTAAAAATATATATTAAAAGTGTAACATTGTTGAACTTGGACTTTATCCTTAAGCAATTGGAAAGGAAGGAGGAGAAGGATAGGTGGGATAAGAAAGGGACATGGTGTTACTCCACACCTTCCCCCATTCACATCTTTCTTCTTCCCTTATATGCCTCGTCGCCGCCTTTTTGATGATTCACTCCCACCTCATGTTAGCACTAGCGAACTAGCGCGCGCGCGGCTGTGTGTGTGTGTGTGTGTGTGTGTGTGTGTGTGTGTGTGTGTGTGTGTGTAAAACTACTTAAAACCCAAGAATAATTCTTTCCTTATGCTATGTTGCTGTGTATTATACAACAGCTGACTTTTTTATTCATTTTCAGTTGTTCCACTATTATTTCTATGCAGACGTAAAATTTCTAAGAGCTTATTGAAATGTTTTGGTTTTCATTACAGTACCATTTTAAATTATGCTTCAAACTTCTTGTAGAATAAAAATTTTTTGTGCCTACACACAGCTGTTATATAATGTCTTATGCACATGTACCAATATCTGAAGCTTTTTATCATATTTTTTATTACTTCAGAAAGCTACATATATTTTCTTAAGTTTACTTAAAATAAAATTTATGTGACACTTTCTTGATGTATTTCTGTCATTTCCTAAAACGTTGTGTCCCCAAGACTTTGTGTCACTGTTTTAGAGTTAACAGGCAACTAATTGAACATTACATCCCTCTGCTCAAATGGGTCTCAGGAGTGAAGCAGTCTTTTTGCTCTCAGCTCATTCAGTTTTCAGTGCATTAACTTCACTGAGATGAAGGAAAGGGAGGAGATGGAAAGTAAAGTAAAATCATTTTGCAGACTAAAGTCCTCATGCAACTGTTAGTTTAGTTGGATAAGTATCATCTCATCTGAAGTTTCTTGTTTCCTTCATGATAAATAAGGATGAAATGTTACATTCAAATATCTCCCTAACTGCAGTAGGTTGCATTAACAAGGGAAATAATAGCGCATTTTTAGAAGTAATGAATGTAAAAATACCTTCTTTATTGTCTATCGTATTTCATTTAGGTTTTGCCTTTTCAGACACTACTTCTTTCTCTTTCACTACAGATCTGACCCACAGAGATTCATGTTAGTCCATTTGTTACTTTGATGTATAAGCAGGAATATAATGGGTGACCACAATTTGTGCCGCTATTACATTTCACTTTCCAAACACGGTAGTCTTGGACCAACAAACGACTTTCGGACATGCATTCAAGAAAATTGCAGACTTTATTATAAGAGCTTTAAAGAGTGAAATGTGTAAACAAAGCTGTCTTGTGTGGGTGTTAGTGTACAATCCACACAATGTGCCCACGGAAATTATCTGTTCAACTTTTTCAAATTTTAGTTTAATGCTGAAAATTGATTTCATACTTAACTGACAAATGTTTATCCAGTAGCAATGACAATAACAAAAGACAGATGGGATTTCAAGAGGAGAGAGAGTCAGTGTTTTCAGGTAAAATGAAGTTTCTGCATATGTCTTATGTTGTGTGAATTAATATTCAACAATATACTTATTCTTTATTAAAAGTGTGTTCGACTGTCCTTTGTTCCAATCCACAGACCTCAGTAACTGCTAATCCTTTTGTCAAACCAAGTTTTGTCATATATACCTCATGACACAAATAAAATGCATAGGAAGAGAATGATCTCTTTCTCTAAAATGATATTCTGAGATACCGATTTGTTCCTAGTTACGAATTACATTGCTATTTGGAACCACATTTATGTAATGTAATTTAAATTTTTTGTTTATTAATCCAGTTAACTTCTCTACTTTCATGTCTGTGCTAAACAGTGTTTTAAAAGAAGCCACAAACTTGCATCGTTTGTTTTTCATTATTAGTATCTGAGTGTGATGATGGTATGTAGGGAAGTAATTCCTTTGCCATACACTTCTCCTAAGTATTCAAGTGGCACATGTTAATTCCCAATGTTAGAATTATCACAATCAGCACAGATGTTTAACCTAGCGTAAGGTTATATTACTCTCAACTTCCTCATTGTTTCCAACTCTTTCCTTTCAATGGAAGATGACTAACCTATGGTCTGTTGTACTCTTATTCATAGATCCATTCACATTGATCCTCTTCAAATTTCTTTTCTACTCTATCCTTTCTTCGTGGTGGTAGTCGTGACGCTAATGGTTTTGGTGCTGGTGACGTTTGATTTTCATGTAAGTGACTGCAAACAAAGACGTCCGTGGAAAGGCTAGATCTGGAAACCACATGTTCCTTCATGTTGCTTGCAAGAACTAAGTTTTAGGATACAACACTAGGCAATGTTCCTCATGTGTCTCACCACAGGAACCTGGATTACTTCAGTTATTTAATCCCTGTTTACTTTTGTTTCCCGTGATCTCATGTGACCACCTGTATGCTTTTCTATGATTGTCACTTGCTAACCTGATTTTTTTGTGTGGCAATTAAACATTACAGTTTATGAAGTCGCAGTTTATTTCTTCCTATCCTTACTTTCTTTCATTTTTCATATTTATTTAGCTCACCCAGTTTTCTTATTTTTATTAGTGCTTTTACTATGTACTGTATCTTTGCAGCTAATGTAAACATTGCTTATATTTCTCTGCTATTGTCTATTTGTCAGTCTTTTTAATCTTTACAAAGCTTATACATTTCTCATCTTCATTTATTTAATTGAATCAATGACTGTATTCTGTTGTAGATTCACATTTAATTGGCTACGAAATATCATTATTTTATGTGAGTACTCTCAGCTATTAAGTGGCTCCTTGCAATATAACAGATTTGTCTGTAGATAACCTTCAAAGCTTTTCAGTGCCCTATGTTTGTTTTGGCTAATCTGTGAATACTTTATGTTGAATAGACATCTACATGTATTTAATTTAGAATAAATAGCCTGTTACATGATATAACGAGGCACCCAGAACATTTAGTTCAAATGTAGGTGATTTCATTGACTATTTTAGTGAATCACTGTAATTTTAGGGGAAGAATCAGTGCATAGGGCTGACATATTTAAGCCAGAACTTTTGAAGTTAGTTGTGATTTTATCCTCTGCCCAGTGTACATCACATAATACTAATAATGTATTTTGCAATATTTCTACTTGAAACTGTGTGTGTCCTTTTATTAAGCACATTTTTTTTGTTCATTAAAATTTTTGTGTGTTTATCTGCTATACTGGAGGAACTGCATATTTGCTACAACCAGTCAGAGTATGACCCCACACATCATACTAATGTATAAACTTGAAGGATGATGGACCATATTAGATGCAGTGAGCTCAAATGTAATGTATATGGCACACAAAAGTTAATGCATCTGTTTTGAATGCCTTATTGTCATGCAGACAGCAAGAACAGTATTAAATACTATCTAGATTTTTGTATGGGCTCTCCTTTCCTACTTAAATTGCGCATAGGGAAAATTTTGTTCCTCCAGTCTTAAAATATTTAGTTAATTTGAGGTTCTTTACATATTTTGTGCCATTATTTTATGTATCCTTCATTGGTTAGCTTGTTTTGTTTTTTCCATCAGTTATGTTATTGTTACTTGTGTGTTATTTCAGTTTCTGCGGGCTACATTTATCAGAGTGTGAGCACTAATGATGATTCTGCTGTGCTCTCTAATAAGTAACGTCAACAACAACACTCTATTTCCACTCAGGAAGGAAATTAGTGTTTAATGTTCGGTCTACAGTGAGGTTGTTTAGAGACGAAGCACAAGCTCAGAATATTTCAAGGATGGGGAAGGAAATTGGCTAGGGAAGAAAGGAAATTATCTGGAGGAATTTAGGAAATTAACAGAAAATATTAATCTGTGTGGCTGCATGTTGATTTGAACCACCGTCGTCCTGAATGTGAGTCTAGAGTGCTAACCACTGCGCTACCTTGTTTCATCTCAACTCTTGGGTTCCCTGTCACAGTAGTATAGCCAGGAATAAAATACAGAAAATGTGAATCAAAATGCATCACATCTTGAGGCATAATCCAACATCCTTTGACAACAAATTGTACCAAGCATCTAGGGTCTGTGGTCATGCCCGACTGTGGAGACGATTGCCTGTCACACTAAGTCTGCACAGTTTGTGACAGGCCCAGGGACATCCCAAACCAAAGAACAGGGCTCCCACTTCCTGCATTACAACATTTTTGGTGCAGTAACTGGTAGTAACACATGCATTACCAAGCTAACAGGCCTCCTTATTTTAAGTAAAAATTTGAGGATGATGAGGTTTATAAGTTCTATGCAGAAGTTCAGTTTCAACTGAACTGTCTGGGCACTTTCAAGAAATACTGAAAGTATGGCACAGCACTGTTGAACTGCCCATTACAGCTCCACATTCTGAAGCAATCTGGGAAAAGGGGAAGCAGGTGCGATGTGTAACTCTCAGATGGTTCTTTGTAATTGTAACTGTTCTTTTGTCCATCAGTGTCTCGTATCAAAGACAACATGGCTATGAAAAGCACACGCGCACTATAATATCTTCAATACTTTGTTTTGTCTCCAGTCATCATTTGAATTTCCTTTCACTAAGCTGGGCAAGTTCCATAAACCTGTGGTCTCCCTGTATGTGTCTGTAATGATATTTTAAGGTACAAATTTGTTTCTACTTAACAATTACCTGATCACTTACTCACATTTAAGTTGTAAGTTATACATTTGATGATTAGTGACCGAGTGCCAAATATAGTAAAAAGCAGCACAAACCAATAAACTAAGATCTGTTCTTCAATAATAGAACCCACGAGTCTTTTTCATTTTCAACAATTCACTTAATGAGAAGGATCACAAAAATAAACTGTCCTGTCCTCTTCTTACTTTCGAATTGATTCACATGCATCCTCTTCTAATGTGTTTCCTTTTTTTTCCAGGGCAGCTGGCTCAGTAGGAGATACATTCTCCAGTTCCTTTGGCCATCCAGTCTAACCGCTCTAACAGTGTGTACTACTACTACTACTACTACTAGTGTTGTTGTTGTCGTCGTCGTTATAAAATTTTTTGAATTATCAAATGGCAGAAATGTCAAGCACACTAAGATTTTCAGAAAAAATGCTGAAATTCAGAAGAAGACATTTCTTTGTGTGGTAAGATGGAAATATACGAGGGTTAGAACTTAAATAGTGACAACTATTTAATCACAACCGATACAAAAGAGTTACTTGTCTGCACCTGTTACTGTCCTTTAGTCACCAGTGTTGTGTAGAGCCTTTTGCCAGAGATGTGGAAGGCGTAGTATACCATTAGCAGAGCCTGTTCTGTTGATGGTGCGAATGGAGCGGTCTACTGCCTGTCAAATCTCTGGAACAGTTCTTAAGCGAATGCTACGAAGTGGTTTCTTCATCTTCGGAATCAAATCAAAGTCACAAGGACTTACGTCTGGGGAGTATGGTGGATGGTACAGTACTTCCCAGTCCCATCGACCGAACAGAGCAGCCACAGCTTGCGCTGTATGCGCCCACGCATTGTCGTGCAAAATGATGGGTGGGTTGCGCAGAAAGTGTCACCACTTCTTCGCAAAGCTGGTAGCAGGTGATGCTCCAAGAAAAAGCTCTGCGAAAGAAGTGGCGACACTTTCTGCGCAACCCACCCATCATTTTGCATGACAATGCGCGGGCACATACAGCGCAAGCTGTGGCTGCTCTGTTTGGTTGACGGGACTGGGAAGTACTGTACCATCCACCATACTCCCCGGAGTTAAGTTCTTGTGACTGATTTGATTCTGAAGATGAAGGAACCACTTCGTGGCATCTGCTTCAGAACTGTTCCAGAGATTCAACAGACAGTAGACCACTCCATTCGCACCATCAACAGAACAGGCTCTGCTAACAGTATACTACACCTTCCACATCGCTGGCAACGGGTTGTACACAATGCTAGTGACTACTTTGAAATATTGTAACAAGTGCAAACATGTATCTCTTTCATATCGGTAGTGAATATATAGTTGCCACTATTTAAGTTCCAACCCTCGTATTTTATGAAATGGCACTTAATGTCTTCCTTGACACAAGATACTGGGGAATTCAACTACTTAATTGATGTTTATTTTTGTATCTTCCAGACCTTTCCTCTGATTTGCCCCATGAAGAAGGTCTGGCCCTGTGATTTATCATATTTTATTAACATGTAAAGTTTGCTTACCATTTCTACTACTTAGTATCTGTAATGAGAAAAATTTGCCTGCTCAAGATGCCATTTGAATATTCAGTGTTATAGACTATAAAATTATAATGTATTTCATATTTGTCCTCCTTCATATCTGCAAGTTAATTGCGATGATAGAAAGAACTGCAATTATATCGTGTTATGGGTGAATTTGTAATAAGGATGAATGTGTGTCACTTCCAAAAGGTAACTACAGTGGAGGAGGATTTCACAACTTGTCACTTCAGAACAAATATACAAATATCTGAATAGATTTATATTTAAAAAAAAAAAATAACTAACTTCATAATCAGCTTTATTCACAATTAAAGGTAGTACAGTGGTTTTTGGTTATGTTACTACTCTTTTTGAAACTGGACATCTGCAAAAATCATATCTGGAGCAGATCCTTTGGACATTTATAAAATGTATCTGACTTTGCTCTTGAGATTCATTTTGTTATAGGTACTGAACATATTTGATCAGCATCAACAGTCTCAGTGCAACAACTCAGAATATTTAATTTCTCTGAATATTTTTCAAAAATTAAGACTCTAAGCTAGATTTACTCATGATCTTTAGAGCTGAAGTTCGCTATGCCATATATCTGCAAATGAACTGTCTTATGTCAACCTTGCCATAATTTTTTAGCAAGTGGACGCCACCCATTAATATTAACATTGGTTTTTCTACTGATGGTTTTCTTAACAGAGCTAAGAATAGTCCACATCACCCACTGCTGATTTGAGTAATGAAAATTGCACCAGTTACTTATTGTTTGCTGCTTCGTACAACACATTTTGATAATTTATTCTCATTTTCAAATGCATTTGTGTGTCTGTTTACATGAATATGTTTGGTGATGTTTGCATGTGCGCTTTTCTGCTCCTCTTGCATCCTTTCGAAGTTATATTGCAATCAGGAAATCAGACAAAATGAATTTTTGAGAATTTTTAAAATGCTAATGTTAGAAATGGTATTGCTGTTTGTTTACTTAAAGGTAGTGTGCCTCCTTCGTTATACAGAATGTTGCACACAGGCAAATCATCACTTACACGGTTTCTTTACAAAACGTGCTATAAAGATAAGACACCATGGCTTCACCATGAGTTTGTACACAGAATTGTTACAGTGTTTTGGCTTACATTATGTGTATGTGTAAGGTTCTATATAATAAAATATATTTTTAGCACTACTGACTACTAAATTATATCTTACATATAAGAAAATTTTCTAATGAGGAAATGTTCATATTTATGAAAATTGTCAGTTATCATATGCAGGAGAAACATTTGAAGAAATTAACTGATTCACTGTCTAGTTTGTCATAGAGGATTTTTTCTCCTTGCTTTTTGATGTGCACAAAAATTTCAAGCCCTTCCATTAAATCCATTGCATGAGATTTTTTAAACTCGTGGATTATCTTATGATCTTCTTCTATGTTTTCAAATGGGTGTCCAGTGTTTTTTGTGTGTGTTGCTATTACTGATTTTATAAATTGGTTTTGTGTGTAAGAGTTGATGTGTTAAGTGTATCTAATTTGAAAACTCTTTCCAGTTTGTCCTATGTAGTAGCTAGAAACTAGTCCACACCTTAAACAATAAACAATATATTCTCAGACTCAGGAATATACGAAATAACATGTAAGACTTGTTCAAACTACTACACAGGACAAATTGGCAGCAATTTCTAAATTAGATACACTGAACACATCAACTGTTACACATACAACCAATTTACAAAATCAGCAATAGCAACACACACAAAAAAGACTGGACACCCACTCGAAAACATAGAAGATGATCTTAAGATACTCCACGACTTTCATCTACATCTTTGTACCTCTACATGTCTCCACAAATCAGATTTAAGTGCCTGACAGAGGGTTCGTCAAACCACCTTCACAATTCTCTGTTATTCCAATCTCATACAGCGTGTGGAAAAAACTAACATGTATATTTTTCTGTGCGAGCCCTGATCTTTCTTATTTTATCATGATGACCATTTCTCCCTATGTAGGTGGGTACCAACAGAATGTTTTTGCAATCGGAGGAGAAAACTGGTGATTGAAATTTCATGAGAAGATCCTGTCGCAAAGAAAAACACATTTGTTTTAATGATTGCCACTCCTATTCATGTATCATGTCTGTGGCACTATCTCCCCTACTTCACGACAGTCCCACCTGATGTGGATCTCTCACTGCACAGCAATACTCCAGAATGGGGTGGACAAGTGTGGTGTATGCAGTCTATTTAGTAGACCTGTTGCACCTCCTAGATGTTCTGCCAATAAATTTAAGTCTTTGGTTTGCTGTACCCACATCATTGTCTATGTGATGGCTCCAATTTAAGTTATTTGTAATTGTTATCCCTAAGTATTTAGTTGAATTTACAGCCATCAAATTTGTGTGACTTATTACATAATCAGAATGTAGCGGATTTCTTTTAGTACTCATGTGTTCAAACTTTTCTTTATGCAGTGTCAGTTGCCACATTTCGCACCACACAGGTATCCAAGTCATTTTGCAATTTGTTTTGGTCATCTGATGACTTTACAAGACAGCAGATGACAGCATCATCTGCAAACAATCTAAGACGGCTACTCAAATTGTCTCCTATGTTATTAATATAGATCAGGAAGAATAGAGGGGCCATAGCACTGCCTTGGGGAATGCTGGATATTACTTCTGTTTTTATCTATGGCTTTCCATCTATTACTACAAACTGTAACCTTTCTGACAGGAAATCACGAATCCAGTCGCACAACTGAGGCGATATTCCATAGGCACGCAGTTTGGTTAGATGTTTGTGAGGAACAATGTCTAAAGCTTTCTGGAATTCCAAAAATATGCAATCAATTTGACATCCCCTGTTGATAGCATTCATTACCTCACAAGTATAAAGAGTTAGTTGTGTTTCACAAGAACGATGTTTTCTGAATCTGTGCTGATTGTGTGCCAATAAATCTTTTTCTTTGAGGTAATTCCTAATGTTTGAATACAGTATATGTTCCAAAGCCCTACTGCAAATCGACAATACTGATATGGGCTTGTAATTCAGCAGATTACTTCTACTTCCGTTTTTGGGAATTGGTGGCACTTGAGCAATTTTCCAGTCTTTAGGTACGGAACTTTCTGTGAGCGAGCAGTTGTATGTGATTGCTAAATATGGAGCTATTGTATCAGCATACTCTGAAAGGAACCTGACTGGTATACAGTCTGGACCAGGGCCTTGCCTTTATTAAACGATTTAAGCTGCTACATCGAGGATATCTACTTCCATGTTTCTCATCTTGGGAGTTGTTCTTGATTGGAATTCAGGAATATTTATTTCGTCTTCTTTGGTGAAGGAATTTCGGAAGACCGTGTTTAATAACTATGCTTTAGTGGTATTGTCATCAGTGACTTCACCGTTAATATCGCGCAGTGAAGGTATTGATTGCGTCTTGCCACTGGTGTGCTTTATGTATGACCAGAATCTCTCTGGGTTTTCTGCCAGCTTCAGAGACAGAGTTTCGTTGTGGAAATTATTCAAAGTGTCTCGCATTGAAGTACACTCTATATTTCAAACTTTTGCAAAACTCTGCCAATCATGGGGATTTTCCGTTCTTTTGAATTTGGCATGCTTTTTTTATTGCTTCTGCAACAACGATCTGACCTGTTTTGTGTACCATGGAGGATCAGTACCATCCTTTATTAATTTATGTGGTATATATCTCTAAACTGCCGTTGATACTATCTCTTTGAAATCAGTCCACTTCTTTTCTATGCTTACATTATCAGATCGGAAAGAGCAGAGACTGTCTCTTAAAAAGGCATTTAGAGCACGTTTATCAGCTTTTTAAATAGATGTACTTAGTGTTTTTTTTATGGTTGATGAGTGTTATGATATTCAGCCTAGCAGCAACTGCCTTGCGGTCCCTAATACCTGTATTCATCATGATACTCCCTGTCTGTCCAGGATTATCTGTTGCTTAGAGGTCAAGTGTGCTTTCGCAACCATTTACGCTTCGAGTGGGCTTATGAACTAATTGTTCAAAATAATTTTCTGAGAAAGCATTCAGTACAATTTTGGATGATGTCTTATGCCTGCCACCAGCTTGAAACACACAATTTTTCCAGCGTATCGAGGGTAGATTGAAGCCACCACCAAATATAATTGTATGAGTGGGGTACCTATTTGAAATGATACTCATGTTGTCTTTGAACTATTCAGCAACTGGATCTTCTAAGTCAGGGCGTCGGTAAACGATACAATTAATAGTTTAGTCAGAGTGTCAAGTATAACCTCTACCCATAATATTTCGCAGGAACACACTACTTAAATTTCACTACAAGGAAAACTACTTCTGACAGGAATAAATACTCCACCACCAACTGTATTTAATCTTTCTAAATACTGTTAGGTCATTTGAAAAAATTTCAGCTGAACTTCCTTCCGGCTTTAGCCAGGTTTCCGTACCTGTAACTATTTGAACTTAAGAGCTTTCTATTAGGGCTTGGCGCTCTGTTTCTTTCCCGTCACAGCTAAGACAATTTACAGCTACAATACTGATCGTTTCTACAACTACCTTACTCTGTTTTACCTGCCCCTTTTTAGATAGATGGTCTTTCTGTGGTTTCCTGAGACTCTCAAACCTAAAAAAACACCCAGTCCCTTCAACACAGCCCCCACTACCCACCTCGCCCCTTCGTGTGTGTAGTGGACTCCTGACCTATTAAGCAGAACTCTGAAACCCACCACCCAATGGGGCAAGTCAAGGAATCTGCAGCCTACACAGTCACAGAATCACTGGAGCCTCCGATTCAGATCCTCCACTTGGCTCTGCATCAAAGGACCACAGTCGGTGAGCTCCGCCTTAATCTCGCAAGCAAGACTGGCGGTCTTTACCATTTCCACAAACTTACTGAAACCAGAGATAATCTCCTCCGATCCAAAGCGACACACGTCATTGGTAACGACATGGGCCACCACCTGCAGTTGCCTGTACTCTGTAATTTTCATGGCATTTGGAAGCACCCTTTCCACATCCGGAATGACTGCCCCTGGTATGCACATGGAGTGCATACTGGCTTCCTTCCCCTCCTTGGAAGTCATGTTCCTAAGCGGCCCCATCACGCACCTAACGTTGGAGCTCCTAACTACCAGCAAACCCACCTCTGTGAATGCCCACACCTTACGGGCTGAGAAGCTTCCTCTGGAACAGCGTGGACGACTGCATCCAGCTCAGAGACTTCGCCAGCCACAGGTAGCACCTGAAACTGTTAGTCAAACGAACTGGGGACACCCTATGATTGGCCCCTTGGGAAGTCTTTTGTTGCCTGCCAGACTTTGGAACGATCTCCCACTCGAGCACAGGTCAGGGATCAACCTCAGAGCAGATACCCAGAACAGCCACAGCAGAGGACCAATCCGGGGACACGTGGGACGTCCTCGACATCCCTCGCATACCCGCGTCTGACCCCCACAGTGATGCACCTTGACAGCAGCCTCAAGCTGTGTGACGGAAGCCAACACAGCCTGTAGCTGTGAGCGAAGAGTCAATAACTCAGCTCGTATCTGTACACAGCAATCACAGTTCCTATCCATTACTGAAGTTTCTCCTGTTTGAAGTTCATAAAAGTATGTAATAAATGAACGGTGTACTCGCCTTATTAGCAGCAGGAACTTGTGGTTCATTCTCACTGACGGTCTAACTGACACTGAGCTGTTCGAACCAAAAGAAACAAAAGCCTGTACAATACGATGGTCGAAGTCCGTGAGTTCCGCTGAGCACCCCATTCTGCTCTCTCACGATGTCTAATGACTACTGAGGTCGTTGATATGGAGTACCTGGCAGCACAATGCACCTAATATGACAAACGTATTTTTTGAGGGTGTCCGGATACTTTTGATCACATAGTGTAGTTGCGGTTCACTAGAACAATGTTTTCTAAATCCGTGCTGATTGTGTGTCAATAAACAGTTTTCTTCAAGGCTATTCATAATGTTCAAACACACTATATGTTCCAAAATCCTGCTGTGTATCAACGTTAATGATATGGGTCTGTAATTTATCGGATTACTCCTACTACCTTTCTTGAATACTGGTGTGACCTGTGCAACATCCCAGTCTTTGGATATGGATCTTTCATCAAGCCTATAACGATTTGAGCACCATTGCTTCCTATTAGCGTTTGGGGCTCTGGTACTTTCCCATCACAGCTACAACAATTTCCAACTGTTACACCGATGGTTCCTGTATCTTCGTTCTTCCTGTATCCTTTGTGACTGAAGCCTTTTTGTGTTTTCCAAGACCCTGTAACCTAAAGAACTGCCCAGTTCACACCACACAGCTCCTGCTACCTGTGTAGCTGCCTCCTACATGTAGTGAGCTCCTGACCTATTCAGCGGAATCCAAAACCCAACTACCCCACGGTGCAAGTCGACGAACCTTCAGCCTGCAAGGTCGCAAACCGTCTGAGCCTCTGATTCTGACCCTCCACTTGGCTCTGTACCAGAGGTCCGCTATCAGTCCTGTCAACTACGCTACAAATCGTCAGCTCCGCTTTCGTCTCGCAATCAAGTCTGGCAGCCTTTACCACTTCTGTTAGCCATTCGAAACCAGAGAGAATCTCTTCTGATCAAAAGTGGCACACATCATTGGTACTGCCTTGAGCCACTACCTGCAGTTGGCTGCCTCCTGTGGTCTTCATGGCATCCAGAACCAGTTTCACATCTGGAATTATTGCACACTGAGTGCACACTGGCTTTCTTCCCCTTCTTGGCAGTCATGTCCCTCAGGGGCCCCATAAAGCCCCCAACACTGGAGCTCCCAACTATCAATAATCCCACCCTCTGATTTCCCGGATCTTGCAGGCTGAGAGGTTTCCTCTGTAACTGGACAGGTGACTGCATCTGACTGAGTGACAGTGTCAGCCACAGACAGCACCTGTAACTTGTCTGTCACACTAACTGGGGAGGCCTGACTTGTGGCCTCCTGGGAAGTCTTTCGCAGCCTGCCACACCCTGAGGCAACCTCCCACTTGACGCCAGGTGAGGGGTCAACCTCAGTGCGAGCAGTAACTGAGCTGGCCACCGGTAAGGGCCAATCTGAGGACTCTGACATGCTAGACGTCCGTTGGATCCCCACAGCTGGCCTACAACAGTGGCGTCCATCCAATGCAGCTTCAAGCTGTGTACTGAAGCCATCACAGCCTGTAGCTGAGAGCAAAATGTCGCCGACTTGGCTTGCATCCGACACAACAATCACAGAGCCTATCCATACTGAAGAATGTGGTAAACTGCGCTATACATATAGACAGACTATCGGCATGTGCTGCGGAACTCTACTGTAGATGCTCATGAAAACCCACGAACTGTGTCTAATAAATTAGATCAGTGCTCAGAGGTTCAAAAACCCAACTACCGAAAATCTCAGATGACACTAAATAATTTGCCCCCGATTAGGAACTGGTAATACGTCACAAAATCGGTTTATTTTCTGATGCAAACGAGAACGTGATAACTGTTGCTATTAGATATTAAATTAACACGCAGAAACTAAAGAAACTACACTATCAACACACACAGATGAAATTAAACAATTTGCTCCTGGTTAGGTGCTCATAAAAGTCACAAAATAGGTTACTTCACTGTAGCTGCGTCTCTTTCAGCCAGTCGCTGCTGCCAGACTGGCTGACTTTCAAATATCTCATATAATGGATTTAATGGAAGGACTTGAATTTTTTGTGCACATCAGAAAGTGAGGAGAAAAAATTCTCGATGACAATCTAGACAGTGAATCAGTTAATTTCTTCACGTTTCTCCTGTGTATGATACCTGTGACAATTTTCAATAAATATGTATATTTCCTCATTAGGAAAAAATTTAAAAATAAAATGTAATTGATAATTTAGTAGTCATTAGTGGTAAACAAATATTATTTAAAGCCTTATACATATACATAATGTAAGCCAAAACACTAACAATTCTGAGTGTGTACAAACTCTCTGTGAAGCCATAGTGTCATATATTGTAGTGAGTTTTGTAAATAAACAGTGTAAGTGATGATTTGCATGTGTGCAATATTCTGTATAATGGTGGCAGCAGAATACCTGTAAGTAAACAAATAAAAATACCATTTCTAACATTAGCATATAGAAACCCTCAAAAATTCATTTTGATCTTTTATCTACAACTTCGAAAAGATGCACGAGGGGCAGAGAAGCACACATGCAAACATCACCAAACATATTCATGTAAACAAATGCGCTTGAAAACAAGAAATTCTCAAAACTCATTGTACTAAGGACCAACAAATAAGTAACTGCAGGAGTTTTTATTATTTAAATCGTGAATGACACAGTTATAGGCTCTCCCAAGATGTCTAATATGATGAACGAAATTAAGTCACCCACTACTTTATTCCATTGTTTTATTACACATCAGTATTTTTCTAGCACGGTCTTGATGAAGTTTTTTGAATTTAGGAAGGTTATATCATTAATTTCCAGTTACTTCTTAAGTTTCATGAACTGGTATTGACTGGACAATTTCAATGAACTCAAGCTTATTTAAAATGGGCTATAATGTTCCTTTTTGCTGCATTTTTTTAATTTTTAGATGATCTCCATTATTTTAAGTAATTTGTAATGGGTGCACTTCACAAAAAAAATTGGAATCTGCCAATCATACAAATTCCTGGGTGTATCAGTTTGTAGTAATATGAAATGGAATGATCACATGGGCTCAATCATGGGCAAAGCAAATGGCAGACTTTGGTTTATTGGTCTAATTGTGGGGAAATGCAATCAGTCTACAATGGAAATTGCTTACAGATTACTCGTGTGACCCATTCTAGAATATTTTTGAAATGTGTGGGACCTGCACCAAATAGGACTAACAGGGGATGTTTAACATATACAGAGAAGATCAGCATGAATGGTAAAAGGTTTTTTTGACCCATGGGAAAGTCACAGAGATGCTGAAGAAACAGAACTGGCAGACTCTTGAAGATAGACGAACTATTCTGAGAAACCTTGCTTACAAAGTTTCGAAAACCAGCTTTAAATGATGACTCTAGCAATATACTACAATTTTGTATGTATCACTCACTTTGTGACAGAGAGTAAGATTAGATTAATTACAGAGTGCAGAGGCATTTAAACAATCATTCTTCCTGTCAAGTCGCGGCACCCACCTTGCAGATTTTTTTTTTTTTTTCCATTTCTAATACTTCAGTTAAATGTGATATACCCTTTCAGATGACATCTGGCAAGTGTGAGCAATTTCACACACTTTCAATCGGCGATCCTCCATGACCATTTTGTGCACTTTTGCGATGATTTCTGGAGTAGTGATACATCTTGGCTGACCACTGTGTGGATCATCATCTAAGCTCTCTTGAACAAATTTAAATTCAGTTGTCCACTTGGCAACAGTTGAATATGAAGGAGCTTTGGACCCATATTCAGTAGTACAAAACAATTTTAAAATGTGTTTCATGCAAACACAATCAAATGTTTCCTTTTGCAGAAGTTTCTCATCGAGTGTTATGAACCCATGGATGTGCCATTGCAGTATGGAAGACATCTTAGCAATACTTATTTTCCTTCTTTCTTTCACTTCATGCGGAAAATTGACAGTTGCTCTGAGGAACTTTTAGGTCTTTCCATCTTCTAATTTCCATAACCCTCCCCCCCCCCCCCCCCCCCCCCCCATGAACCATGAACCTTGCCGTTGGTGAGGATGCTTGCGTGCCGCAGCGATACAGATAGCCGTACCGTAGGTGCAACCACAACGGAGCGGTATCTGTTGAGAGGCCAGACAAATGTTTGGTTCCTGAAGAGGGGCAGCAGCCTTTTCAGTAGCTGCAGGGGGGCAACAGAGTGGATGATTGACTGATTTGGCCTTTTAACCATAACCAAAACGGACATGCAGTCTTGGTACTGTGAACTGCTGAAAGCAAGGGGAAACTAAAGCAATCATTTTTCCCGAGGACATGCAGCTTTAATCTATGGTTAAATGATGATGGCATCCTCTTGGGTAAAATATTCCAGAGGTAAAATAGTACCCCATTTGGATCTCTGGGCAGGGACTACTCAGGTGGACATTGTTATTAGGAGAAAGAAAACTGGCGTTCTACGGGTCGGAGCATGGAATGTCAGATCTCTTAATCAGGCAGGTAGGTTAAAAAATTTAAAAAGGGAAATGTATAGGATAAAGTTAGATATAGTGAGAATTAGTGAAGTTGGTGGCAGGAGGAACAAGACTTCTGGTCAGGTGAATATAGGGTTATAAATACAAAATCAAATATGGGTAATGCAGGAGTAGGTTTAATAATGAATAAAAAAAATAGGAATGCGGGTAAGCTACTACAAACAGCATAGTGAATAAATTATTGTGGCCAAGATAGATACGAAGCCCACGCCTACCACAGTAGTACAAGTTTATATGCCAACTAGCTCCACAGATAACAAAGAGATTGATGAAATGTATGATGAGATAAAAGAAATTATTCAGATAGTGAAGGGAGACAAAAATTTAATAGTCATGGGTGACTGGAGCTCCATAGTAGGAAAAGGAAGAGAAGGAAACTTAGTTGGTGAATATGGAATGAGAATAAGGAATGAAAGAGGAAGCCGCCTGGTAGAATTTTGCACAGAACATGAAGAATAATGATAGAAGGTTGTATACATGGAAGAAGTTTGGAGATACTGGAAGTTTTCAGATTGATTACATAATGGTAAGACAGATTTAGGAACCAAGTTTTAAATTGTAAGACATTTCCAGGGGAGTTGTGGATTCTGACCACAATCTATTGGTTATGAACTGTAGATTAAAACTGAAGAAACTGTAAAAAAGTGGGAATTTGAGCAGATGGGACCTGGATAAACTGAAAGAACCAGAGGTTGTAGAGAGTTTCAGGGAGAGCATTAGGGAATGACTTACAAGAATGGGGGGAAGAAATACAGTAGAAGAAGAATGGGTAGCTTTGAGAGATGAAATAGTGAAGGCAGCAGAGGATCAAGTAGGTAAAAAGACAAGGACTAATAGAAATCCTTGGGCAACAGAAGAGATGTTGAATTTAATTGATGAAAGGAGAAAATACAAAAAATGCAGTAAATGAAGCAGGCAAAAAGGAATACAAATGTCTCAAAAATAAAATTGACAGAAAGTGCAAAAGGGCTAAGCAGGGATGCCTAGAGGACAAATGTAAGGATGTAGAGGCTTATATCACTAGGGGTAAGATAGATACTGCGTACAAGAAAATTAGAGAGACCTTTGGAGAAAAGAGAACCGTTTGCATGAATATCAATAGCTCAGATGGAAACCCAGTTCTAAGCAAAGAAGGGAAAGCAGAAAGGTGGAAGGAGTATATAGAGTGTCTATACAAGGGCGATGTACTTCAGGCCAATATTATGGAAATGGAAGAGGATGTAGTTTAAGATGAAATGGGAGATATGATACTGCGTGAAGATTTTGATAGAACACTGAAAGACCTAAGTCGAAACAAGGTCCCAGGAGTAGACAACATTCCATTAGAACTACTGACAGTCTTGGGAGAGCAAAACTCTACCATCTGGTGAGCAAAATGTATGAGACAGGCGAAATACCCTCAGACTTCTAGAAGAATATAATAATTCCAATCCCAAAGAAAGCAAGTGTTGACAGATGTGAAAATTACCGAACTATCAGTTTAATAACTCACGGTTGCAAAATACTAACGCAAATTCTTTACAGACGAATGGAAAAATTTGTAGAAGCCGACCTCGAGAAAGATCAGTTTAAATTCCGTAGAAATATGGGAACATGTGAGGCAATGCTGACCGTACGACTTATCTTAGAAGCTGGATTAAGAAAAGGCAAACCTACGTTTCTAGCATTTGTAGACTTAGAGAAAGCTTTTGACAATGTTGACCGGAATATTCTCTTTCAAATTCTGAAGGTGGCAGGGGTAAAATACAGAGAGCGAAAGACTATTTACAATTTGTACAGAAACCAGATGGCAGTCATAAGAGTTGAAGGGCATGAAAGGGAAGCAGTGGTTGGGAAAGGAGTGACACAGGGTTGTAGCCTATCTCCGATGTTATTCAATCTGTATATTGAGCAAGCAGTAAAGGAAACAAAAGAAAAATTTGGAGTAGGAATTAAAATCCATGGTGAAGAAATAAAAACGTTGAGGTTCACCGATGACATTTTAATTCTGTCAGAGACAACAAAGGACCTGGAAGAAATGCTGAACGGAATGGACAGTGTTTTGAAAGAAGGATATAAGATGAACATCAACAAAAGCAAAATGAGGATAATGGAATGTAGTTGAATTAAATCAGGTGATGCTGAGGGATGGTGGTGGTGGTTAGTGTTTAACGTCCCGTCGACAACGAGGTCATTAGAGACGGAGCTCATGCTCGGGTTAGGGAAGGATTGGGAAGGAAATCGGCCGTGCCCTTTCAAAGGAACCATCCCGGCATTTGCCTGAAGCGATTTAGGGAAACCACGGAAGACCTAAATCAGGATGGCTGGAGACGGGATTGAACCGTCGTCCTCCCGAATGCGAGTCCAGTGTGCTAACCACTGCGCCACCTCGCTCGGTGATGCTGAGGGAATTAGATTAGGAAATGAGACACTTAATGTAGTAATGGAGTTTTGCTATTTGGGGAGCAAAATAACTGATGATGGCCAAAGTAGGGAGGATATAAAATGTAGACTGTCAAAGGCAAGGAAAGCTTTTCTGAAGAAGAGAAATTTGTTAACATTGAGTATACATTTAAATGTCAGGAAGTCGTTTGTGAGAATATTTGGTATGGAGTGTAGCCATGTATGGAAGTGAAACGTGGACAATAAATAGTTTAGAGAAGAAGAAAATAGAAGCTTTTGAAATGTGGTGCTACAGAAGAATGCTGAAGATTAGACGGGTCGATCACATAACCAATGAGGAGGTTCTGAATAGAATTGAGGAGACGAGAAATATGTGGCACAACTTGACTAGAAGAAGGGATCACTTGGTAGGACATATTCTGAGGCATCAAAGGATCACCAATTTAGCATTGGAGGGCAGCGTGGAGGGTAATAATCGTAGATGGAGACCAAGAGATGAATTCACTAAACAGATTCAGAAGGATGTAGGTTGCAGTAGGTACTGGGAAATGATGAAGCTTGCACAGGAGAGCTGCATCAAACCCGTGTCTGGACTGAAGACCACAACAACAACTTCCATACACCTTGCTCAATGGTCATTACATGGTCCCTTTAGCAAAAAAAAAAAAAAAGTATTTGCAGAGGGAGCTGTCATGTCACTTACAGCTGAACGTTTTGTACCTCTTCATTTCTCTGGCATGGCTTATTTATCACACACTGATGTGTGGATCAACATGCATATCTCTCACCATCATTTTGTTGTGGCAAATTCAGCACTGGGCATTTTTGAGAAATTCATACTTACACAAACTGAAAATGTATGAGGGATGTTCAAAAGAAATGGTACAAAACAACACTGTTGATGTAACTGAAGTCTTTATTCAAAAGTGATCACCAGAGGCCTGGGCACATCTCATATTGTTTCACAAGTCAAAGGATTTCAGATCCCAAGATTCCTGTGGCTGTGACAGGAGCCAGTCCTCCACTGTGTCCTTCAGTTCATTATCCAAGTTGAAGCATTTTTCCTCTGAGTTCTCCTTCCCTCCCCCCCCCCCCCCCCCCCCCCCCTAGCGGACCAAACATATGGAAGTCATAAGGTGACATGTCTGGTCTGCAGGGCAGATGCTCAAGCTTATTCTGCTTCAACCTGGCCATTACGATTTGTGACCTCGTAAATGAGTTCATGTTTCTTATTGTGGGGCCGAATTACGCACTTTGTGAGCAGCCCCGGCCATTTGCTCTTGATGGACTTGCGTAGGTTACAGAGTGTCTCACAGTGCACTTCACTATTAATAATTTTTCCGTGTCCGAGGAATTTTATGAGTATCTGACCTCTGACACAGAAAAAGTTGAGCATCACCTATCTTGATGAGGGCACTGTTTTGAATGCCCACAACCACACTGGACACTACATTCACACCCCTAGATGTGTCACTACTTTATCCCAAAAGGTGGCATATGCGAACTTCAACCGGTTTGGTTGTTACAAAATTCCATACCTTTTCCTTTGAACACTCCTTACATTGTATACTGAAGTATTTAGCATGTGATGGTGAAAAGATAGGTGACAAAACATCTGTTTGCCATATTTTATCTTTATTTAACTTAACAATCCTGAAATTCCTGAACCATCACAACTTGTCTCCTTTCAAACTAGAAATGGTAGTATAGTGAGGTAGCATAGTGGAAGGCAAAAGATATGAATGTTACCTTAAATAACAAGCTTTCAGGATTTCTTCCATTATGGCAAAAGAATATATTTGCACGAAATTCTCAGATGTAAGTGCTGTGTGTGAGTAGTAACAGAACAACATAGATGGGAAATAGCAACAGATAAGATGTTGGCTGATCTCTTCGGTTATGGAGTGTACCTGTACATTACTGAGACTTACCAGTGCACAGTGTTCAGTTGTGGTCATTCAGACTTAGTGTACACCATGAATTACAAAAACATGTACTTTTTACAGTTAAAAGAACTGATTTTACTTACTTTCTCATTTCTTTTTGTCTTTCATGTTTTGGCACATATTGACTTTCATGGCAATGTTGTGATCGGAACAGGCTATTACTCTTTTCATTTCTATCTGGTTGACAAATTTAAATCTACACATTCCTGTCTTTCACTGCAACATATATCCTGCTGTATTAAAATTCACGAGTAAGCTACATATCAACTCTTCATATTTTGAGAAATGATATGTGTGCAACACATTGTTCCCAACACTTAAAGTATTTTGTGAAACATAGAACTATAAACAGTCACTGATGCCACACTTCAAGCCTAGCTCAAGGAATTTATTATGTTGACAAGCTGTCTCCAATTCTGAAATCACTTTCTACCAACATTTACAATCAATCATTGTTATCTTGCTCTGCCCTCTCCTCAGCAAATTCTGATATAAATTGACTGAACTTCATAACTTGTTTTTTCTTTGTTTGTGTTGGTCTTATTATCTCTTTTCAAGACACAACCCATTGCATTCAGCTGCCCTTGGAAGTCTTTGCTGTCTCTGATAGAATTACAATGGCATCGGCAAAGAAAGTTTTATTTTCCCTCAACTTTAATTCCTTTCTAAATTTTCCTTGGTTTCTTTAACTGACTGCTCAGTGTACAGACTGAATGACACAGGGGACAGCTACATCCTTGTCTCACTCTTTTCTCAACTATTGCTTCCATTTTATGTCCTCCATTCTTGGAACTGCCATGTAGTTTCGGTACAAGCTGTAGTTTTGCATATCTCATCCTTGCTACCTTCAGAATTTCTGTGATTGTATACTTGTCGAAAGTTTTATCTAAATCTACAAATGCTATAAATGTAGGTTTACCTTTCTTCAATCTATCTTCTAAGAGAAGTTGTAGGGTCAGTATTGCTTCACACGTTCCTATATTTCTCCAGAATCCAAATGACTTCTCCATGAAGGTTCGCTTCTACCAGTCTGTGTTGTTCTATGGATAATTTTTATTAGTATTGTGCAATTACAACTTATGTAATAGATGGTTTGATACAATACTCACACCTGTAAGCATCCTACTTCTTTGATGCTGGGTTTATTACATTCTTCTTGAAGTCAGAATAGTTACCCTACCTCATATCATGAATTCCATGTGGTACATGTCTGTCATGGTTGAGTCTGCAGGATCTTAGTTACTCTAAGGTAATGTCATCAGTCCAAGTGCCCTGTTTTAGCTTAAGGCTTCTAGTGCACCATCAAATTATTCTCGCAGTATTTGCATCATCTATTGTTCTCCTTGCCGTACCTGCTTTTACAGCTTTGCATTTCTCCACTAGCCTTTCCTGATCTGCCATTTTGTACTTCTGACAATCTCATTTTTGAATCATCTCACCTGCTGCAGTTTTATATTTTATGCTTTCAACAAACAAATTAAATATTTCTTGTATTAGCCAAAGATTTCTACTGAGACTTGCCTCCTTGCCCAGTTGCTCCTCTGCTGCCCTGCCGTCCTTACTGTTTCAAATCTCAAAGTGACCCATGTGTCTTTGATTGAATTCCTTTCCCTGTTTCTGTAAATTGTTGCCTCATTATCACATTTAAGTTCTCAACAATCTCCGATTATTTCAATTTATTCACATCCCCTCTCCTTAATTTCCTACTTTTGTGCAATTTCTTCAGTTTGTATCAGCAGTTATAATCAATTAAGATCACAGTCCACAACTCCTCCTGGCAATGTCCTGTCTTTTAAAACCTGGTTTCTAAATTTCTTTTGTACCTTCTGTGGTTTCCAAGTCTCTTCCTTCTATACAGCCTTCCTTCATGGTTCTTGAAGCATGTATTAAAACTGATTAGTCCACTTCTGTAGCTGAGTGGTCAGCATAGATGGGCTGCCATGCAGAGGACACATGTTTCATTCCCAGTAATGCCAAAGATTTTTCTTTGGTGGGAGGACAGATAAGGGGTGCCCTCGGTCTTGTGATGCCAACTGAGGAGCTACTAGAATGAGCAACAGCGGCTCCATGGTCTGGAATGTTGGTAAAATGGCCAGGAGAGTGATATGCTGACTACGCCCCTCCATACCACATCTGCATGACGCTGCAGGGCTGAGGATGACATGGCATCCCTCGGACCTCGAAAACCTGGACAAGGAGCTCATTATTAGCAGTTATTAAATTGTGCTCTGTGCAAAATTCTATCTGGCAACTTGCCCTTTCATTCCTTTGCCCCAGTCCATGCTTTGGTATTTTTCCTTCTCATACCACCAATTCCTGTCATCCATAACAAATTCTCATCTACCATAACATACCGAACAATGTTTTCTCATTCTATGGTTTTTTCAGTCTCTTCATCTGTAGAGTTATAAGCATATATACCTACACTATTCTGGCAGGTGATGCCTGTGTGTTGATCTTTGCTGTAATAATCAATTCACTATGTTGTTCATAGTAGTGTACACTAATTCCTGTTTTCTATTTTGTTATGTGACTTACACCAGCATGGTTCCTGTTACAAAGTAACTTGAGATGAACCACTTTTAATGCACCTTAGCTGTGTCTCAACGCTATCACTCTCCAGTTGAGGGATTCAGTGAAACTTCTGGGCCTCTTACTTGGGGAAAGGTCACAGGGCTGTCAAAATTTAAGAACCTTAAGGAAAGTGCACCAAAAGCAATAGATTTTTGAATTACCTTGGTGGAAAGTTGTGGTAGTGGAGGAAGAAAGAGAGAGAGAAAGAGAGAGAGGGGGGGGGGGGGGTTAGTTGTGGAAAAAGTAGACATCGTCGTAGTTGAAGGGTAGCCATTTAATCTCGGATATGTACGTACCAGCCCTGACATTCTACTTAGTGATAATAGACACTGTAATACTTTGCCAGAGCATAGAAACCCATTACTAGGCTCTGTGAAGAAGCTAGTGAACAACAACAACAAACTGTTGGCAACTGTTGTGTTGGCATTCGTGCTTGTTTCATGGTAAGCCGTCATTAACCAAGTTGGCCACGGCAGCTAGTTATTGCCCAGCTTCCAGCACTCATGAAAACCAATCAACTCACCCCCCTCACATTGTCAGTAAGTAAAGGGAAGTATTTGAGCTGCTTACTAAAATCTAGGGGTGTAAGCAAATTAAATGTCCCAATAAAGGTAGTGATCTCTCTTAAAACAACACTGTACATGCCAGGGTAGCCACCAATGGTTTTAAGCATGGGGATTTAGCTGCTTCTTTGACAAAGAGAAGTTTTAAGAAGTTCCCTACAAACAGCATTAACTGTCTTTGATGCTTTGCTCTCAAGCAGGCAAGAATTGACCATGTATTTAACTGCCTCAGTTCTTCAGACTCGCACAGTGCTCTGTGTACTTAACATTACCTACTTGGCAGAGTAACATATCCAGAACACTCACAAATCACTTTGCTTCCTCCATAAGAAATATGAAAGAAGTATTTTTCTATTGGTTGCTGCAGGACATCAAGAAAGTAGCAAATGCAGCAGCAATTAAGCTTGTGATTGGAAATGCTGATTTATTGCACCTTGAACTTGTTACGTGAAACATCATACCTGACAAGCAGAAGTGTCTTATGCCATGCTTCTTATATTGCAATTTAGTGTACTTTTGTGTTTACCACTGATCTCGTTACTGTTATTTTTCGATAATTTTTAGTTCTTTGACTGAACAGTTATGGGATGGGTACTGTATAGTTTCCACAATGGCAATACAGAGTTTAGAGATGATGGGGGAGGGCAAATCTAGCGATCTGTGACTGGGGACCCCAGTTCAGAAACTAATAAATCTGATGTCAACAATCCAAACGTGTTACAGGGTACCTCTGGCAGTGGAATAAAGTACACTATGAATCATTGTTTGCATGATGTAATAAATTAACTTTTTGCAATGGCTTCAAAGTTGCCATGGAAATGGCCTGTATATAATCTACCCATCGTTTATAGACAACAGAGCAAAATGCCAATTAATGTTGGTAGTTGAATGCCTTCATTACAGACATTTTTATTTAATTTTTCGAAGTTACATTTATTGAAAGGTAGTATGATAATGGCTAATCCCCTAAGCTTTCAGTATTATACAAGTACTTAGTTTTATGTCCCAGTAATAATCTAGTTTTCCAGGGGTGATATGGCTTCAACTTTACAAATAACAATATTTATGAAGGTTGTGTCCATGAGTGTATGTTCGATAACTGAAACATGATACAAATGACCACTAAAATTGTGGCAAATCAATATTAATTTTAGTGACCTGTTACAATGTTTTTGATTATGTCCGCAGTTGTATAACTGAGAAGGTCATGTCTCAGTCTTATAAGGAGAGATCGAGCTCTTTGATTCAACAATTTCAACCAGCTTCAGAATACTACTTTGATGCCACTCAAAATTTACTCCTTTGAAAGGATGTGACACCTGCATCTACATCAATGGTTCCCAACCTGGTGATACTTACCTGCTGAGGGGTGAAAACTAAACAATTCGATTCTGTTACAGCCACGAAACTAAATTATTTTCCGAAGATCATTAATATTATCACAATTTTGTAAGACTCTAATATTGGTTGTGCAAGTTATCAATAATTACTTTTTATGAATTAGCAGCATTAATGTGGTGGAGGTTACAGGTTCCCCACATAGTCCACACACATGTTTTTTCCCCATACATCACTGATGATAAAAGTGAGACACATATGTAACAAATGTTAAATATCTCAAGAAAACATCTCCTTCAAACAGATAGTACCTGCAGTAGTCCAGAAATGGCTTCATTACTCGCTTCAGAACAGCACAACACAGCAGTAACTACATTAGGACTACCATATTGCTGTACAGTTATTATTATTATTTCTTTACTTTCTCAGACGTTAAGTCTGGTTAAAAATGGGACGTTACACGGACCTTGATCAAGCGTCATTATTATTATTATCTTTCCTTTCTCAGACCTTAGGTCTGGTTCGGAATGAAAGTGACGCGGACCTTGATCAAGCGTCACTTCCTTTTAACTGTACGGTATATGTTACATTGCGTTTAAGAACTTTCGGGTAATTGAACATGTATCAATAATTACGGATTTCTGAAGTTGTATATATAAGTTTGGATGTAGCTGTATGGCATTGATGTACTGGTGGATATTGCGTGGTATGACTCCTGTAGTTGAAAGTATAATTGGTATAATGTCAACTTTATCCTGATGCCACATGTCCTTGACTTCCTCAGCCTGTTGGATGTATTTTTCAATTTTTTCTCCTGTTTTCTTCTGTATATTTGCTGTATTGGGTATGTATATTTCAATTAGTTGTGTTAATTTCTTCTTTTTATTGGTGAGTATGATGTCAGGTTTGTTATGTGGTGTTGTTTTATCTGTTATAATGGTTCTGTTCCAGTATAATTTGTATTCATCATTCTCCAGTACATTTTGTGGTGCATACTTGTATGTGGGAACGTGTTGTTTTATTAGTTTATGTTGTATGGCAAGTTGTTGATGTATTATTTTTTCTACATTGTCATGTCTTCTGGGGTATTCTGTATTTGCTAGTATCGTACATCCGCTTGTGATGTGATCTACTGTTTCTATTTGTTGTTTGCAAAGTCTGCATTTATCTGTTGTGGTATTGGGATCTTTAATAATATGCTTGCTGTAATATCTGGTGTTTATTGTTTGATCCTGTATTGCAATCATGAATCCTTCCGTCTCACTGTATATATTGCCTTTTCTTAGCCATGTGTTGGATGCGTCTTGATCGATGTGTGGCTGTGTTAGATGATACGGGTGCTTGCCATGTAGTGTTTTCTTTTTCCAATTTACTTTCTTTGTATCTGTTGATGTTATGTGATCTAAAGGGTTGTAGAGGTGGTTATGAAATTGTAGTGGTGTAGCCGATGTATTTATGTGGGTGATTGCTTTGTGTATTTTGCTAGTTTCTGCTCGTTCTAGAAAGAATTTTCTTAAATTGTCTACCTGTCCATAATGTAGGTTTTTTATGTCGATAAATCCCCTTCCTCCTTCCTTTCTGCTTAATGTGAATCTTTCTGTTGCTGAATGTATGTGATGTATTCTATATTTGTGGCATTGTGATCGTGTAAGTGTATTGAGTGCTTCTAGGTCTGTGTTACTCCATTTCACTACTCCAAATGAGTAGGTCAATATTGGTATGGCGTAAGTATTTACAGCTTTTGTCTTGTTTCTTGCTGTCAATTCTGTTTTCAGTATTTTTGTTAGTCTTTGTCTATATTTTTCTTTTAGTTCTTCTTTAATATTTGTATTATCTATTCCTATTTTTTGTCTGTATCCTAGATATTTATAGGCATCTGTTTTTTCCATCGCTTCTATGCAGTCGCTGTGGTTATCTAGTATGTAATCTTCTTGTTTAGTGTGTTTTCCCTTGACTATGCTATTTTTCTTGCATTTGTCTGTTCCAAAAGCCATATTTATATCATTGCTGAATACTTCTGTTATCTTTAGTAATTGGTTGAGTTGTTGCTGCCAGTAGTTTTAGATCATCCATGTATAGCAAATGTGTGATTTTGTGTGGGTATGTTCCAGTAATGTTGTATCCATAATTTGTATTATTTAGCATGTTGGATAGTGGGTTCAGAGCAAGACAGAACCAGAAAGGACTTAATGAGTCTCCTTGGTATATTCCACGCTTAATCTGTATTGGCTGTGATGTGATGTTATCTGAATTTGTTTGGATATTAAGTGTGGTTTTCCAGTTTTTCATTACTATGTTTAGAAACTGTATCAATTTAGGATCTACTTTGTATATTTCCAATATCTGTAGTAGCCATGAGTGGGGTACACTATCAAAAGCTTTTTGGTAATCAATGTATGCGTAGTGTAGTGACCTTTGTTTAGTTTTAGCTTGATATGTCACCTCTGTATCTATTATCAGTTGCTCTTTACATCCTCGTGCTCCTTTGCAACAGCCTTTTTGTTCTTCATTGATAATTTTGTTCTGTGTTGTATGTGTCATTAATTTCTGTGTAATGACTGAAGTTAATATTTTGTATGTTGTTGGTAGGCATGTTATGGGGCGATATTTTGCTGGGTTTGCTGTGTCTGCTTGATCTTTAGGTTTCAGATATGTTATTCCAAATGTAAGTGTATCAGGGAATGTGTATGGGTCTGCAATGTAACTGTTAAATAATTTAGTTAGATGTGAATGTGTTGAGGTGAACTTCTTTAGCCAGAAATTTGCTATTTTATCTTTTCCAGGGGCTTTCCAATTGTGAGTAGAATTAATTGCTTGGGTGACTTCATGTTGCAAAATTATCACTTCAGGCATTTGTGGTATCATCTTGTATGTGTCTGTTTCTGCTTGTATCCACCGTGCATGCCTGTTATGTTGTACCGGGTTTGACCATATGCTGCTCCAGAAGTGTTCCATGTCTGTTATGTTTGGTGGATTGTCTGTTTTTATGTGTGTGTTATCTATTGTTTGGTAAAATTTCTTTTGGTTGGTGTTGAATGTTTGGTTTTGTTTCCTTCTATTTTCACTTTTTTTGTATCTTCTAAGTCGTTTGGCCAAAGCTTGTAATTTCTGCTTCTTTTCGTCTAACTGCTCTATTGCTTCTTGTTGTGAGATTTTACCTAACCTTTTTCGTTTTTTGTCTGATATTTCATTTCTTATAAATTGTGTTAGCTGTCCGATGTCTTTTCTCAGTTTTTCTATTCTGATCTGTAGCCTGTGTTGCCATGCTGGTTTTGTGGGTTTCTTCTGTGTGTTGGTTGGTTCTGATCTCTGCCTAGTGTGTATATTTAGTGTAGTGAGTGCTCCTACATAAACCAGTAATTGTAACTCTTCCATAGTTGTGTATTCATTTATTTTGTTGTGTATGATTGTGTTGATAGTTTTTATTGTTGTTTCGACTTGTGGGCTATTTGGTGGTCTATGCAAGAATGGTCTAATGTCTGTATTAGTGTCTCTGTATTCTATATATGTCAACTGAAATTTTTCTTCTATATCTAACATGTGTGTCACTTCATGTTCTATTTGTGCTTGTGTTGGTGACTGTCTTAAGATTTCGTTTTCCTCTGATTGTTTAATTGATGCGTGTTGTTCTTTGTTTGTTTGCTCTGGGATGTTTGAGTCAATTACTGTATTTTCTTCTTCTTCTTCTAATTGCACATTATTTTGTTCCAGTATTTGTTGTACTTGTTGTTTGATGTTTTCTAATTCTGACTGGGGTATCCTGTTATTTTTTATTATTACACGAATCTGATCAGCTAGACGTTGTTCTGTTAAAAATTTTAATTCTGGGTATCTGGTAATAAATGTTGTGTATACTTGTGATCTGTATCCAGTTGTGTTGGTTCCTAGGTTTGTTGCTTGGTAATAACAGAACATGAGGTGTCGATTGACTTCATCTGACCATCTCATCCTCTGTCTTTGTTTTCCTTCTAGGGTGGTTGCAGGAAGCATATCCTGCAAAACACCTCTATTTGGATTTAAATCATTTTCCAGTTGGCTAGCAGTGTCATTACCATTGTGGGCGGGCATAGGGTTCAAGCGTCGTCCCCGACCATGACGGCGCTTGTCCGAGGCTTCTTTAGTTCTGTCCTGAACCAAGTAATCACACTAAAAGGGGGGTTAGCCCTATTAGTGGTTTGTTCTTTTCGTCGCCTTTTACGACTGGCAGAACATACCGGAGGCCTATTCTTTTCCCGGGCCTCCACGGGGGGTTATTATTATTATTATTATTATTATTATTATTATTATTATTATTATTATTATTATTATTATTATTATTATTATTATTATAATAGTGGTTAGACCAAAGCATTGACAGCCTGAAGTCATCAAATTTCTGCCAGTTCGGAAGCATGGAGTGCACCAAGTATAGTGCACACATCTTAACTTGGTTTATTTTAAATGGGGTCGTAGTGCATAGATCAAGCAAGTGGCACAATGGAAAGGACAATTTATCATTCATCTTTCATCATTTTAAAAAGAAAAGTGTGCCAAAAAAAAGTCTTTCATTCCATAATTTAGTTAGGTGGTGAAGTTGGTGATAATGTGAAAAGATGGTGAGAGCAACAGACGGTGGGGGTGGGGGAGAGTACTAGCTAATGGCTTACTGTCCTTGGGGGTAATGGTCTAAGAAAGGTTGGGAACCACTTATCAACAGAAATACTCCACAAGCCACCATATGGTGCATGGCGGAGGGTACCTCATACCAGTACTGGTCATTCCCTTTCCTGTTCCACTCGCAAATGGAGGGAAGGAGAAATGACTGTCTATATGCCTCCTTATGAGCCCTCATTTCTCTCGCCTTCACATCGTTATGTAAACTGTACACTGTCAACGGTAGAATCATTCTGCAGTCAGCCACACTGCCGGGGCTATAAATTTTCTCAGTGACGTTTCAGGAAAACAACAGCTTCTGTCCAGAGATTCCCATATCAGTTCACTAAGCATCTTCTGGCAAACACTTGCACAGCATGGGTGACTGTTAAACAGGGATGTGTGGTGGTGCTTTAAATAATTTGCCAAATTATTCTGCTCTTTTTGCTAAATGTGTGTGATATGCCTCAGAGGCACCTGAAGTTAAGGTGGCCCTTTTGCGAAGTATGCTGGGAGCCAAAGCTTGCAGTCGGCCAGCCTTGTAGCAAATAGACTGCTGGACAAGGCCCACCTCTTAAGTAGTTTATAGCTTATAAAATGAACATACATGTAATGGGTTAATGGCTCGCTAAATTGAAATCAAAGTTGATGGCGAGCCGATAGAAGACCAGGTACAACATCTTCGCTCATTTTTCTGAATTGTAAACACTCGGTAGTGGCCCGAAATCAGCTGACTTCCACCAATCAGGAGAGGGCCACGTTGAAGTTTGCTTTTAGTAACTTCAGGCAGTTGGGTCTAATACTTGTGATGATGAAATAATAGTTCTGATTGTGCTAGTAATGACAACGACAATAACTATGGTAAATTCAGATTCCTAAACGATGGGAAAGTACAAAGTAGTTACCCATTACCAAGAGCTCTCTCTCTCTCTCTCTCTCTCATGCAAAGTGTGTGCTTTTGATTGGATAACCAGGAATAAACTTTCTACATAATCCTTTGTATCTCTCCAAAGCAGTGACAGTTATATCCAAGTAGTAAGTCAATTAATTCTTGATTGCATCGTTGTAAGTTATTTCTTTGTGTGATAGAATACAATGACTTTCACCAGTACAATACTGAAAATTACATTAATGTTTGTTCCCTAGATCATGAATACGACATTTCATAATGATGTGGAACATGTCTTTTTAACCAAAGTTTTCATTACACATACATTTTCTTTTCAGTTAGTACTTCACATCTAAATATTTATTTATTGAGTAGAAGGAATCGTCATTCCGAAATTCTTTTAATTTGTTTTTAAATGTTGGTTGGCTGTAAGTCAGGCTTTTAATGCTATATGGCAAATGAGTAAAGAGTTTTGTGGTGACACAATTCAACTGTTTCAGTACCAAAGTCAGATTTAACCCACTGGAGTGGAGATGATCCTTTCTTCTAGTGTTGTGGCTGTGTACTTCTATTACTTTTGAATTGGGGTGGGTTATTAACAACAAATTTCATAAGTAAATACATGTATTGCAAAGGTACTGTGAATATCCAGAATTCCTTAAATAAATATCTGCAAGGTGATCTTGGGTGGGCTCCAGCTATTATTCTGATTACATGCATTTGTGCAGTGAATACCGTTTCTCGTAATAATGAGTTACCCCCCAATATGGTGCCATAAGAAATTAGTAAATGAAAATAGGCACAGTAGGCAAATTTACTCATATGTGTATCACCAAAATTTACAATAACCCTACGAGCCTTAGTAGCTGAACCTAACCGTTTCTACGTATCATCTTTCAATTCAATTTCTCATAAATGTACACACTCAGAAATTTTGAATATTCTGCCTTAGCAACAGACTCCTGTTTAAAGTCTATATTGATCAATCGTGTTAGTCCACTTACAGTGCAGAATTATATATACTGTGTTTTCTCAAAATTTAGTTAGAGTCCATTTGCAGAGAACCACTTAATAAATTTCTGGAAGACATTATTGACAATTTCCTCCACTAACTCTTGCTTGTTGGGTGTGATTACTATACTTGTATCATCAGTAAAAAGAAATAGCTTTGCATCTTCATGAATACAGAGTGGCAAGTCATTAAGAGTCCCAAGACTGAATCAAATGGGACCACCATTCTTCATACCTCCCCAGTTAGAGGATTCTACTGATTTTTTCAGACTATTTGCACTGTTAATTTCAATCTTCTGCATTTTTCCAGTTTAATATGAATTAAACCATTTTTGCACTGTCCCACTCATGCCTCAATACTTAAGCTTATCTACAAGAATTTCATGATTCACACAGTTAAAAGCATTTGAGAGATCACAAAATATCCCAATGGGTGATGTTCAGTTATTCAGAGCATTTAATATTTGATCAGTGAAAGCATATATAGCCTTATCTGTTGAATAGTCTTTCTGAAAAAAATCAAATTTACATGTTGCTAGTACTTCATTTTTACAAATATGTGAAGCTCCTCTTGAATACATTACTTTTTTTGAGAAGTTTGGATAAATCTGTCAGAAGTGAGATTGGGTGGTAGTAGTTACCATTAGAACTATCCCCTTTTTTATGCAATGGTTTAACAATAACATTCTTGTCTATCTGGGAAAATTCCCTGTTTCAATGAGCTACTACATATATGGCTGAGAACCCTACTTGTCTGTTGGGAACAAGCTTTTAGTGTTCTGTTGGAAATGCCATCAATTCCATGAGAACTTTTTCTTTTGAGTGAATTTATTATTTTCCTAATTTCAGTAGGAAAGGTTGGTTTAATTTCAATTCTATAAAATTGCATAGGTATTGCCTCTTCCATAAACAGCTTTGTGTTTTCTAATGAATAGCTGGATCCTATTTTCTATACAACATTTAAAAAATGATTATTAAAAATATTTTCTGCTTCTGACTTTTTGTTAATGAACTTCTCATTGAGTCTAGAAATACAGTCTTCCTGTGCTCTCAGTTGTCCTGTTTCCCTTTTAACAATGTTCCAGATTGTTTTAATTTTACTATCAGAGGTGGTAATCTCAGACATAATGCACATACTTCTGGACTTTTTAGTAACTTTTATTAATACCAAGCAGTAGTTTTTATAATGTTTGACTGTTTCTGGATCATTATTTCTACTAGCTACAAGAAATTTCCCTTCTCTGTTTACAAGATACTTTTATGCCTTTAGTAAGCCATGGCTCTTTAGACAGTTTCTTACAATTATGTTTCACTCTTTCCTTAGGGAAACAGTTTTCAAATATATACACAAAGGTACCATAAATAGGTTAAATTTTAAATTAGCACCAGCTTCCCTGTACACTTCATCCTAGTGTAACTATTGCAAACTTTCCCTAAAATTTTCCAATTGTTAAATCATTAATTGAGTGCACTATTTTGGAGGACTGTTTTGTATTACTGAATGAGGGCTATGACATAAACTTTAACTAGCTGTGCATCATGATCAGATGGACCATTCTTCACAGGAAAAGTGTTTATTTGATTAACTTCATCGTCTATAAAATCATTCTCTATCAGTGTGCTGCTTTCCTGTATAACTGATGTCAAATTGAAAGAAACACTTAATACTTCAAGGTCAAGCTTTCTATTGGACTCGTTGAGAAAATCTACATTGAAATCCCCACAAACAATAATTTGCTTCCCTCTGTCTGACATATAGTACAATAAAGAATCCAGGTTTTTCAAAAATGGCTGAAAATTTCCCAATGTGGACCTATACACAGCTACAATTATAAAGGTACCATTGTTTAGTTTTAACCTCACATGCACATGCTTCTATACATTGCTTTACACAAAATCTTTTAGGTTCTAAATTTTTCACACCATGATAAACTGTAACACATATGACAGCTTCTCCTCTCTCCATAGTGTGTCTGCTTACGTGTGCTGAAAGCTTATATCCACCTACATTTACCTTTACCATATCTGTGACTGCATGGTGTTCAGACAGGCATAGTACATCTATTCCACCATCAGTTTCTAAATTTTGCAAACAAACAAGAAGCTAACCTACTTTGTCTTTTAATCCCCTGATACTCTGACACAATATACTAACATTATTTTTCACTGTGCTTTTATGAGAATATTTTGATATTTTAACATCTTTAGTACCTGCCTGTCTTAGCTTCTCATTAAGCTTAATTTCATTTAAGGGCTCTAATCTTCCCTTCCTGTTCACCTATTTTCCTATCCCTTGAACATACTCTGTAATACCATGGAAGAGACTCATTTACTTACCCAATTCCCATGCCACTAAACTCGCTCCAATGTAACCATCTGTCACAACAGCAGCATAGAACCCCTGAAGTAACTTTCCTATGGCAGCTCAAACACTTCTCACTCATGATTGTGTACAATATTTTTACAAAATTTATCTTGACAACTACATATCACAAGAGTCACTCAGGTCCCATTGAACACTACTGTATGTGTGTACTATTAATAGAGTAACGTAATCCACTTAAAGTAACATTAGAACTTAGACTGGTACAGCCGAAAAATTAGGTCTAAGATCATGTATGCGTTCTGCCAAAGTTTACTTTAATAATTTTTGAAATGTCTCATTCCCCATTTTAAACAGATGTAAAAATGTTTGAGAGGGGCATATTTTAAACACAAAAGCTGAAAACAGCTGTCTGCAATTTCTCATGGTGTTTGTTGAGCAAGAGGGAGTGGTTTGTGCCTGTTATCAAATGTGTAATCTGAAAGGTTTCAGTACGTTTGGAAAGTGTTTGGATTTGTGCTAGTGCTTTGTGTGTGTTTTAGCAGCAGTCTATTGCCCGACAAATTTGTAGCAGTTCTGAAGTGTTTTCTTCAGTTTAGAAATCGAGTGGAACTCACGAGGGCTTAAGTCAGGGGAGTTCAGTAGATGGTATAGCACTTAGCAGCCCCATCAATCAAACAGATCAGTAACAGCTTGCACTGTACGAGCTTGAGCACTGTCCTGCAAAATGATGGTCAGGTCCTTCTGTCTCTAAGCTGGTCGTAGGTTGTGTTCCAAAACTGAACAGTATAAAGACAGAAGTGATGACACTTTCTGCAGGACCTGACCATCATTTTGCAGGACAATCCTCAAGCACGTACAGTGCGAGCTGTTACTGATTTGTTTGACGGATGGGGCTGCTAAGTGCTATACCACCTACTGCACTCCCCTGACTTAAGCCCTCGAGAGTTCAACTCGATTTCTAAATTAAAGGAAACACTTCACGGCATTCACTTAAGAACTGCTACAAGTTCGTCGGGCAATAGACCGCGCCGCTCGAACTGTCAACACAACTGGCTCTGCTAAGAGTATCCTACGACTTCCACATCACTGGCAGTGGGTTATACACAATGCTAGTGACTACTTTGAAAGTCAGGAAAACTTTTAAACTTTTGTACGAGCTGTAAATAAATAGTTGCCACTATTTAAAGTTCCAACCCTCGTACGTATTGAAGGAAAGTAATTCTAATTCTTAGCCGATTAACTAATCAATGGGAGACAACGATTTATTTGCGTCGGGTCCAAGACAAGGACGATGCAAACTCTGCAAAATGAGTGATCAGAAGTACACAGTCAAGTGCAGTGTTTCCAAGAATTTGATCTGTGCTGATAGTAGGGAAGTTGCAAAAATAATTTAGGTTTATAAATTACTGTGATTGCCATTTAAATTTCAGCAAATTAACAACTGCTTAGCGAAATGTGTGTCATTTTTATTCTACAACGAACTTATAAATAGTCACTGCAAACGAACTACTTGAACATTAACATGTATCATTCTATCACGAGGCTACCCTTTTAAAAAAAGTCTTATTGACCCATTTCTTTTCGTTGTTCAACAGTATATCATTCTTAGAAATTTCAGAAACTCCTGACAAGTCTGACTGTACGTTACAACTTATGCATTTCACCTTCAACGAAATTTTATTGAAGCCTGCTAGCCGTGGACGTAGCTTTTCTCGTTTTCCTACATAAACACACAGCCCTCTATCTCAAACATTGTCACTTCTTTGTTGGAATTTCTCTTACAACAAACGACTGATGTAGAATGTCGTCTGTTGACGATTGTCTGTGCCTAGTTGCCGCTGATAAAGCGCTGCAAGTAGTATGGTTCGCTTAAAGCATCGTTCATTGTTGTCGCAGGTTTACAAACTTCAAATATTGTTTATTTAAGATACTTTTACAATTGGTTTAGGCTACAGTTTAACTTTTAACTCACGAGGTGACTGTTCTGTAAAGATACTACGAGGTGTGGTCTCTGGGACCCCTATGTTTAAACTGAGATTTCCGGGTTTAAATCATTGGGAAATTTTCATGCAAGCTTTTTATTTTTACAATTATTTCAGTGTTGTTTAAATACTCATTGACTCTATTGCACTGAATAAAGCCTACAGTATTTTACTTTTCGTCACACAAAATCACATACTTTGGTGCGGTTTTTGTAAATAGTACACACCAAGTGTTAGAGAATATAATTTTACGTTCCGAAAAATTGTAGTATCTCTGTCGCAGAGAAATTTTCACTTAGAACTAAACTCCAGGGTTTAAACTTGCAAATAAAAATTTCACTTTATAGGTCAAAAAGTGTCTGCAAAATTGACATTCATTGCTGGGATCCACATTTTCCACAACTCAGAGCGCATTTGATGTTATATAATACTGGAGAAACAGGAAGGCGCCCAAGACCTTTGTCCTCATGTTCTTCCTCTGAATGATGCTCTTATTCACCAGCAGTATTGTGATCACTGGCTATTGCAAAATCTTCGTCTGTTTCTTGATCTACGAGGGCTATCCACAAAGTACATTACGTTTTGGAATTAAAAATAAAGAAAGTATTGGAATTTTTTTTTATTATATACAGATGAAAGCCACACTTAAATTCTACTTTTCTACATAGTTGCCATTTAAATTAAGGCACTTATCGTAGCGATGGACGAGCCTGGAAATTCCTTCGTCGTAAAATTCGGCCGCCTGCGCCTTCAACCACGTGGTTACCTCTTCTTGAAGCTGTGGGTCGTCATCAAAACGCTGCATAGCCAACCACTTCTTCATTGTTGGGAATAAGTGGAAGTCGCTCGGTGCCAGGTCGGGACTGTACGGCGGATGAGGAAACAACTCCCACTTAAAAGATTCGATAACTTCACGAGTGGCATTTGCCGTGTGGGCCCGGGCGTTGTCGTGAATCAGCAAGATCTTTGAGCCCAACTTTCCCCTGCGCTTGTTTTGTATTGCTCTTCTGGGGTTGTGCAGAGTTTGGCAATAGTTCTGAGAGTTTATTGTAGTGCCTCTTTCCAAGAAATCCACAAAAATCACACCTTTTCTGTCCCAAAAGAGGTAACCACGTGGTTGAAGGCGCAGGCGGCCGAATTTTACGACGAAGGAATTTCCAAGCTCGTCCATCGCTACGATAAGTGCCTTAATTTAAATGGCAACTATGTAGGAAAGTAGTATTTAAGTGTGGCTTTCATCTGTATATAATTAAAAAAATTTCCAATACTTTATTTATTTTTAATTCCAAAAGGTAATGTACTTCGTGGATAGCCCTCGTATATCACTGACATGTTCCTCTACTCGCCGACTAACAGCTTCTTCAAATTTAGGCCTGTTAAAATTGAGCCATTCTTGGAACCCATTTTGTGCTACACTAAGGAAACAGGTACGCAGTTCACGAGGCACGTCCTGGAATACATTTTCTGCTATTTTAAGGAAAAAGGGACGCAGTTCACGAGACGCGGGCTAGGAGATCCCAACACGTGTCAGCAACAAAGAAGGCAATAATGCAACCGGCAATAACACATTACAGAGTTGACGTTTTGGTTGGTGCAGTACAGATGGACTTCGCCAGAATTTACCTTCGAGAGCGAGTCCGAATCTTCTCGAGCGGTGTGAGACCACACCTCGTGAGTTAGGGTTAAACAAGGACAATTTAAACAAATGTATATTCGGTTAAGTATTGTGACGTGTTGTATCGTGGTTCCGAGTAAGACAAATTCATATAACATATTGATCAGTAACATATAGGCTTAACATAATGTAATTTTTATGAACTGGTTACACGAAGAAGATAAAAAATTAGCGCGCACACACACACACACACACACACACACAAAACCACCAGTAGGCGCAGAGTAGCATCCGGTCTAGCTTTGATGTCAGCGGTAATCTTGCATGCAATCTGGCTCGTCCAATCATCTGCAAATGACGAACACTACACACCACCTGTGCGGAACAGCTTCGCCACGTCAGGCGGCTTAGGCAAAACAAGCGCGACACCAGAAGCGATGCACCAACTACCAATCTGAAGACTTAATTACATAAATCCTTACAGTATACACACTGTGTAGATGTAAAATACTGAACATAGTTGACTCACATGCCAGACAAAGTAGGTTTTAGTTATGCGTCACTTTCGATTTTAACTGTACCGAGTGCTAAGAGAAAAGCGAGTCTTTTAAAAACCATATTTAGGTGAGTAGTGGCCGAATAACAAACAAAATTTGTTTCCTCCGCAATGATCCTGTTGCTTTAAACTGGTTTCTTTGAGGTTATCGTAATCGCTTTGTTCACTGACACTTTTTTTTTTTTTACCACAATGAAAAAGCTAGCTGACAGTTCTAACTATGCTTTACACGCCAGCTTATGGTGTGTGGTGGAGGGAACATTTATTTATTTATTTATCCATCCATGGAACAATATATATTGTATGGATGTCGTCAGATTATAATACATGAGCGCACATTTACATTGAAACAGATTTCTCATATTTTGTGTAGTTTTTATAACCAGTCATACACACATTTATAATTACATCATATTTTGGTGATGCCATGTGTTGCTAATAATCTACATCTACCATCTACGTTAAATATTCTTTTACAGTATAACAACTTTTACTTACTAAAAAGGTTTTAAGCTTTTGTCTGAAAGTGAGAGGCTCATTTATTTCTTTAATTTCCTGTGGTAATTTGTTATACAGTTTTACCCAATTATAAAATATACTTTTTTGCGTCTTTGCCTTGTTCTTTCTATCTAGATGGAGGTGGTGGCAAGATCTTGTTTCATGGTCGTGTATTAGGCTGTTTGTGTTATACATGTTGAGATTTTTCTTAATGAACATTATGTTCTGAAAGATATACTCACAAGAAACAGTTAGAATGCCTAGCTTTCTAAATAATTCTAGACAGTGGGCCCTGTTGTTGCTGTTTGTTATTATCCTTATGGCTCTTTTTTGTACTTTGAACACAGTTTGTATGTTACTGGCACTTGTTCCCCAAAACATGATCCCATTGCTGAGGACTGAGTGTTGATATCTGTAATATGTTATTTTAAGACAGGTATTATTGCATACCGGTGCAAGGATTCTAAGAGAATAGCATGCTGTGGATAATTTCTTTGCCAAAATGTTGACATGGTTTGTCCATTTCAGTTGGCTGTCTACATTCATCCCTAAGAAATTGGTACTTGTTACACCTTCTAATTCATTATTATTAACTTTTATTCTAGTGGCATTGTGTTTTTTGTTCAATTGGAAGTTAATATAGTTAGTTTTCTTTACATTTAGGGTTACTTTATTTTTTAATGACCAGTTGTGGACATCACTGAGAGCCTCGTTTGCTCTTTCTGACAGTTGTGTTGGATTCTCACCTGTTATTACTATGTTGTTGTCGTCATCAGCAAAAAGTATTTTTTCTTCATGTCTGATACTTTCTGGGAAGTCGTTAATGTATATAAGAAACAATATTGGGCCTAATACACTTCCCTGTGGGACGTCTATATTCACATGTTTTGGGCCAGACAGGTGTTTTACAAGGGAATTGTTTGAAATTTGTGATATCTCAACTCGTTGAACACTGTTTTCCAAGTATGATTTGAACCACTTCTCTGTCACACCAACTTTATGTAACACCATCACTTTCAGCGTTACCAGTTCCAGTAGCGAAAGATGGTGGTTAATAGAAGCGGCCGACCGTGGTAAACCTCCGAGCGAAATCTAATTTCCCCGGTTTTACCTTAATGACTTTTTTCCTTGCGTGATACTTGTAAGAGAACGCAATACTGATCGATCGATCGACGATCGTCGACTCTCTCAGTTTTAACACTGAACCACACTGTTATGCACGACGCCTCCCCTGTAGCCTTGAGTTTAATGAGCTGTCCCGTGACGCTTTCGCCCCTTTGTAAGAGAAATGGATTTCCTTTATTTCTTATCCCAATCTTAACTGGTAAGTGGACCACACTGGTTACCGATATTTGACTAACGGTGGAATAAGGGTTTGTAAGGCACCTCCTTCGTGGGTCAGCTACACTTGCTGTGGATTCTTGCACAGAATCCCTATCTGGCCTCTCTGCCTTTCCTAAGATTAGTCTAAGGTGTTGGTTGAGTCTTAAATCGCTCCGTACGCTGACAAAGAAAACATTTCGTTGGACTGGTTGTCTTTATATCAAAAGCTGATTTATTCTCTAGCATTTCGTACACTGTGTGTGCTTTTATGGTGACATAATGTGAATGCGTAACATTCATCGTCACACATTCAGATGCTGTCCATTCTCGAATTTCAAAAAGTTGCATAAATACATATGAATTCCGACTGGCGTGAAGATGTGGTTGAAAAGTCAAGTACAAATGGCTCTGAGCACTATGGGACTTAACTTCTGAGGTCATCAGCTCCCTAGAATGTAAAACTACTTAAACCTGACTAACCTAAGGACATCACACACCTCCATGCCCGAGGCAGGATTCGAACCTGCGACCGAAGCGGTCGCGTGGTTCCAGACTGTAGTGCCTAGAACCGCTCGGCCACCCCGACCGGCGAAAAGTCAAGTAATTTTGTTAATATTATGGCAAACCGAATTAAGACTGTAGAGGACTAAGAATCTAGCAAAATTAGTATAAGCAAATCGCTCTAAGTTGAAATCAATTATTTCTTAAGTATCGTTTTGCGTATTACATGATTCGAGAGGAAAAACAAATTCAGATGCTATTTCTGATGATTTACTGTAGTTCATAGTATAGCCCGCGCGCGATACGGTGGCCTATGCAGAGTGACAGTTTTCGTCCAAAGCGCAGGGCGAGTTCATTCGTTTGTTCGGAATGGGAGGCCAATAAGTGTGTTCCACCTTTGTCGGTCGGCGACGATAGAATCGAGGCGCGCACCCTGCAATCTTTCTCAAACGACTTTCCAGAAACTATTCGCTAAAAAAAAAAAATGCTTTCCTTATAGCTTTATATGCCAGTTTCACGATTATGCGCCCATTATTTCGTTAATGGTAATAGTTATTGTAATATTTACGTGAAAGTAAGATATTGCGCGGAATTCGGGAAGTGTGCAATAAAAAAATAGAAATCGCTATGATTTTGTGTTTGGTGCATATTACATAATATGCTATTTTGTCTAAAAGTGACATGGTGAGACCGTGGCTGTGTACAATTGATGTAAGTTAATTCTTACAAAGAAGAAAACAGCAACCAGCCACTATTAATAGTGGCTGGTTGCTGTTTTCTTCTTTGTAAGAATTAACCTACATTACATAATATGCTTTTGCGTATGAAATGACGTGTCCATCTGTCACCAATCTCGAGAAAATTGATCTTATGTAGCACACGCATTTGCGATCGCGCCGCGCCAGCGATAAAGCCACAGTGAAATATCCAAAACATTCCTCATGTTTCATAAACGGTTTCAGATATCGAAACGAGATTTTGGCAAATGACAGCGCGCCAAGAGAAGAGTATTTGGCCATATCGTTATTGTGTAAAACTTCAATATCTACCGTGTTACTCCATTAACTACGAACTTTTCCGGTGAATGTAATTTTTAAGGGCCAACAATAGCTGGTGAAACGAGGAATGCTATGGGTTATAGAAAAACATATTTGAAGACATTACACGTTTTTTTTCTTGTACCGAGCATGTGGTTTTTCTTAAGCTGCTGACTTTATTTTTCCTCTGTTCGTCACTTAATAAACTTAATAAATCACTGTTGCAGAATTCTATCACAGCTGTTTCTGCACACACAACCAGAGAAATGTGCAGGTTTTACTCAAAATTCTCCACTCATCGCGCCCCCCTGTAAGTTAAAAATAGTTAACGATCCAGACGAAAATAAATCGCTGCATTTTCGGTGGAATTCTTTTTAGATGCTAACAAAAGCAGAGGTGACAGTAGATCATTTTGAATGGTTACCATTGAAGAGTGAGCGTGGATGGCCCCTTGTAATATTTACAAAAATATGAGCATAGGCTTCAGTTTAGAAAGGCTCTACCCTCCAGTACCAGTCATTTCCCACAGCGCTCTAAGCGACCCCCCACCACTGTCGTTCTTCCAACGCATCCCCATCCGACTGTGCATCCAGCGGCCACGGCATTTTACGCGCACAATAGTCAGATGACGAATAATTGCGGGAAAATTTTTAAATTGCGCCTAAAAATGCCACCTATATTTCTTTTAGAGGCTAAAGCAATATACAATCTGAAACAAACTGTACAGTTTTATGTTAGGCATTATCCTACAGGTTGTGCGTGAGCGAGAACACAATGTAATTTCCACATAAATCAATACGAAAATCGATGTTGAAGCTTGTGAAATGTTATCCATAAAATTTTTTAATGACAGGAAAACTTATTAATTGAAAGAATATGGCTTACGACAGAACCACCCGAAAGTAAAACATGGCGGGAAAACCTAAAATCTGGGGAAGTGTAAACAAGTTATACTGCAAGTACAGTGTTTGGTTATGTTTTTAACATTGAGCCGGTACGAAAACTGCGCTGTAAAAATCGATAGAAAAAATTTACGAGCAGATAATAATGTTCTCGCACTTCCCAAATAACATGTAGGTATAAATGTTTTGCCGGCCGCTATGGACGAGCGGTTCTTGGCGCTTCAGTTCGGAACCGCACTGCTGATCGGGCGCAGGTTCGAATCCTACCTCGAGCATGGGAGTGTGTGATGTCCTTAGGTTAGTTCGGTTTCAGTAGTTCCAACTGTAGGTGACTGGACCTCAGATCTTAAGTCCCATAGTGCTTAGAGCCATTTGAACCATTTTTTTAAAAAATGTTTTGCCTCAACGGACACGAAAACCTGCGGGCGCTCCTGGTTAGAATCAACTGCCAATACCTCCACCCTGCATCAATGCCGTGCAGGTCTGTCTGCATTTCGCAGCAACTTTCAGGCACTGCGACTTCATATACAACAGGCCATCCGCAAATAGCATCATGGAATTTCCGGTGTTATTCGCAATCACTATGTAACTTTACACTGTGAAGAGTAGTGATATTGTAAAGCTCCATTGCACCACGCTCGGATGTAATTCCATGTCGTAAGATGTCTTTAAGAGATACACAGGCTGTGTTCAATTTTCTAGGAACTCTTCAGTCCGATCGTGACGCTGGTCAGATATTTCGTACGGTCTTACTGTTTGGTTATAATTAAAGCGCGGGAGGTCCATCATGACCTGCAATTATCGTATGGCAGTGAACTTGGTAGATATGCTAATGCATTAATGCGGAACAGGCTTCCTGTGGAAAAATAGTTCCTATTTTGGCCACCAGGTGCAAATATGGCGCTGTTCACTGTCTATATGACGGTACGGCATTTACGCTGCCATTTGACGCGTCCTGAAGTGAGTTAACGGTATGGCTATCGAGAAGAGAGACGGTTTGTTTTATGCGCACGGCAGCAATTACAGTGCTGCACTGAGATAGTATGGCCAACTGAAAGGGCTAAGGAGAGGCCAGATGTCGTGAAATCGTTTAAAGATAATGATATTTTAAAACATGGATGAGCTTGGCGTGGTACCTGGGTGAAGGAGTCTTATCGAAGTTGTAACTGGCCATGCAGCACGTGACCTGGGTAGCGCCAATGCTCTTGTATTGTCACGAGAATTGTCCATCCCATGGGTGGACAATATTCTGTGGAGTGACGAGGCACATTTTACAGTACAGTCTGCAGTGAATAAACATTACTGCCGAATTTCGGGTACTGGTAAACCGCGTGTTACGCATGTAGAGCCATTGCACCGAGAGTATTTCACTGTGTGGTATGGATTCAGAATCACCTTTACTCCCGGTCCGTTGTTCTTCGAAGAGTACACACCAAGAGCGCCTGTCAGGGGTACCTTCACGCCTGCATGCTATCGAGCCCACCCTGTACAGCGCGTGATACCTGCTTTGGAAGGACGCAGCTGTGTGGAAACCACTGCTTTCATGCAATATGGGGGCAACACTTCATGTCGCTCACACAATGGAAGATCTACTTAATGAGCCGCGCGGTTTGAGGCGCCATGTCACGAATTGCGTGGCCCCTCCCGTCGGAGCTTCTAGTCCTCCTCCGGGCGTGTGTATGTGTATGTGTGTGTGTGTGTGTGTGTGTGTGTGTGTGTGTGTGTGTGTGTGTGTGTGTGTGTTTTGTTCTTAGCATAAGTTAGTTTAAGTAGTGTTAAAGTCTAGGCACCAATGACCTCAGCAGTATGGTCCCAAATCACATGGATACCGATGAAGTGATCTTACAGGGCATTCATTTGGCAAACTTCTGCAGATATGTCCGTGGGATGTTTCATTAAGCGCGCCCAAACATACCTGCTTAATGAAACATCCAACGGACATGTTATCTCCAGAAGTTTTCCAAATGAATGCCCTGTAAGATCTGTATCCATGTGATTTGATCCTGTGGCTATTTATGAGAATGCGCTTGCCAGGGACACGTTCCGTCTTTACATGATGTGGAGACCAGTATAAAGGAACGCTTTACTGTCGAGGCCTCCGGTGCTCATATTTAACAAATTGTGTATCCGGAGATTAATAATAAAATCCACATAATGCCTTTCTCACTTCCTTGACTTTTTCTGTCCACGTCCCATCCTCATATGGAATATGGAAACATCTACACACGTGTTTCTTGCATTCGCAGCGCCAGATTTGCACCCGGTGGCCCAAAGTGGAACTGATTTTTCCAGCGTAATTCTGTTCCGCATTAACGCATTAGCATATCTACCAAGATTCGCTGTCATACGATAATAATAGCTCACACTGGGCGTCTTTGAGTAGCTGCACTTGCAGTTATAACCACACAGCATTTTGTTCATTACGCAACTGTGCACAGCGGGGCAACATCGAACGTCTTCCAGATGTTACGGAAAATGGCATCAACCTTAACGCCAGAATCAACTGCCTTTTGATCTTAGAGATCAAAAGAGGAAGAGTAGGGCTTAGCGTTTCGTAGGTCATTAGAGGCCAAGCTCGGATTATGGAAGGATAGGGGCGGAAATCGGCTTTGTCTTTTCAAAGGAAACATCCCTACGTCTGCCTTAGCCAGTTGCGTTTATCACATAAACCTAAATGGAATTCGGATTGCCATCCGCCCCAGCAATAATCCAACTCGGTTTTCAGGTATCACGAAAGAACAGAGCGAGCTTTGCCTCTCGTGATCGTTGTTTGCGGAACACACAATACAGGGTTATTACAAATGATTGAAGCGATTTCACAGCTCTACAATAATTTTATTATTTGAGATATTTTCACAATGCTTTGCACACACATACAAAAACTAAAAAAGTTTTTTTTAGGCATTCACAAATGTTCGATATGTGCCCCTTTAGTGATTCGGCAGACATCAAGCTGATAATCAAGTTCCTCCCACACTCGGCGCAGCATGTCCCCTCCCCGTCAATGAGTTCGAAAGCATCGTTGATGCGAGCTCGCAGTTCTGGCACGTTTCTTGGTAGAGGAGGTTTAAACACTGAATCTTTCACATAACCCCACAGAAAGAAATCGCATGGGGTTAAGTCGGGAGAGCGTGGAGGCCATGACATGAATTGCTGATCATGATCTCCACCACGACCGATCCATCGGTTTTCCAATCTCCTGTTTAAGAAATGCCGAACATCATGATGGAAGTGCGGTGGAGAACCATCCTGTTGAAAGATGAAGTCGGCGCTGTCGGTCTCCAGTTGTGGCGTGAGCCAATTTTCCAGCATGTCCAGATACACGTGTCCTGTAACGTTTTTTTCGCAGACGAAAAAGGGGCCGTAAACTTTAAACCGTGAGATTGCACAAAACACGTTAACTTTTGGTGAAATGCGAATTTGCTGCACGAATGTGTGAGGATTCTCTACCTCCCAGATTCGCACATTGTGTCTGTTCACTTCACCATTCGGAAAAAATGTTGCTTCATCACTGAAAATAAGTTTCGTACTGAACGCATCCTCTTCCATGAGCTGTTGCAACCGCGCCGAAAATTCAAAGCGTTTGACTTTGTCATCGGGTGTCTGGGCTTGTAGCAATTGTAAACGGTAAGGCTTCTGCTTTAGCATTTTCCGTAAGATTTTCCAAACCGTCGGCTGTCGTACGTTTAACTCCATGCTTGCTTTATTCGTCGACTTCCGCGGGCTACGCGTGAAACTTGCCCGCACGCGTTCAACCGTTTCTTCGCTCACTGCAGGCCGACCCGTTGATTTCCCCTTACAGAGACATCCAGATGCTTTAAACTGCGCATACCATCGCCGAATGGAGTTAGCAGTTGGTGGATCTTTGTTGAACTTCGTCCTGAAGTGTCGTTGCACTGTTATGACTGACTGATGTGAGTGCATTTCAAGCACGACATACGCTTTCTCGGCTCCTGTCGCCATTTTGTCTCACTGCGCTCTCGAGCGGTCTGGCGGCAGAAACCTGAAGTGCGGCTTCAGCCGAACAAAACTTTATGAGTTTTTCTACGTATCTGTAGTGTGTCGTGACCATATGTCAATGAGTGGAGCTACAGTGAATTTATGAAATCGCTTCAATCATTTGTAATAGCCCTGTAATTCGAACAGAAGGGGTTTCCCGTCTCCAGGGAGGTCATAACATGGATGCATAAAACGTGTTTCCAAAATCTGCAACAAACTGATGGTCAGCAATACAGGCCTATAGTTGTGTGCTCCCCATTCTACTACCCGTCTTGAAAACGGGTATGATCCGTGCTCTTTTCCAATTACCTGGGACGCTTTGTTGCTCCAGCGATGTACTCTGGCCTGCTGCTACAAGAGGGAAGGAGTTCTTTCGCGTATTCTGTGTGCATCCTTAGAGGTGGCCCATTAACTCTAATTGTCTTTCTTCGTTGTGCAACTTTCGCTGATTCTTGATCGCCGTCACTTACGACGATATGTCATTTTTGTGTCTGAGACGATCGAAAGAAGATTTACACAGCAGAAATAAAGTATCGGCAAATATAAGATTTTCTCCAACCTTTCTCCAGCCAGCATCAACGCAGGGCAAGCCAGGCCAACGGCCCATGTCGCAATCAGAACGACAAGCATGTAGAAAGCCGACATTGCGGGTAACAGAGCAAACCCAAAAGATATTACCTCACCTCACGGGAGCAAGAGGCCTGAATCGTAAACTTAGCAGCATTACCTCGGCGGGTAGTAGACGTCATTCTAACAGCATAGCTTGATTTCGCAAGGGAGAGTAAATGTTTAATAAAAACACCTATCAGCCTGCTGATATGGCTGGCGAAAAGACAATCTGAAGCCCTGAAAGCAATTCTTGCTAAACAGAGGGGTGGTGAAGACCGCAGGGGCCACATTGCTACCGTTCGCCAAGATGACTTCCGTCTCCGAAGCTGCTACATATCTGGACTGCTTTACTGTCACTGTGCGATCCCGACCTCGCAACCACCAATAAGAAGACTTTGAGACTTCTACCTCTGGCTTACTGAGCCGAACTGATGATGTTTGGCGCACCGTGAAACTGTCGCAGCGGGAAATTGTGTTCCTGGCCCGGTCTGAATCAATTTTCAGTTGCCGGCCGTGGTGGCCGAGCGGTTCTAGGCGCTTTAGTCAGGAACTACGCGGTTGCTACGGTCGCAGGGTCGAATCCTGCCTCGGACATGGATGTGTGTGATGTCCTTAGGTTAGTTAGGTTTAAATAGTTTTAAGTTCTAGGGGACTGATGACCTCAGATGTTAAGTCCCATAGTGCTTAGAGCCATTTTAACCATTCAATTTTCAGTTGTCACGGTATATTCAAACCATTAAATAGCCTGCTTTAGGCTTTATTAGGAAAATATTTTGCTAAATTTTCAATACAATCTTTCAGTCACGTGTCAACTCTGCGTGCTTTGTTTGTAATCGATAGACATCACGTTGCTGCGTTGGTTCTTGTTCTGCCTTACCATTCACACTGAAAGCATTCACCTTTGGTGAAATCATCCACGATCTGCCCTGAAGCAATGTCTAATGTTCCTCATCTAAGAAAAGTAACTGCACTATACGTGTTGACAGGGTGTATAATGAGTCAAATTTATCAAGTCAGGCTACAGCTACTAAATAAAAAACGTCCTTGCAGATAAAAATCGGTTCTATATTGTCGCATTTTGGTACACGCATTTCCTACTAAGTACGTCCAGCATAGAAGTCCAGAAACGGTAAAAAACACAGTTTGTACCGATTCTTCAGACTGATAGCAAAACAATAATAATAATAACCGATTATATTCTCACTGGGACTTGATACAGAAAGAACAGCCCGGTGCATCGTTCAACGGACCGTCACTAACTACGCACCATGTTGAACAGTTTTTAAATGCTCGCTCAAACATTATGGGAATCGTCACATTTCGACTTCTTCCCACTCAAGTGCGAAATTTCTCTCCCAGTACAAACCGCGCCGAAGATCTCCCATTGGCCGAACACCGTAACAGTCAGTTCCTATTTTGCACAATATAACCCGGTACTCTCCCTCCTTAGATAAATCCTTATTCCGAAATTATTTAGCTGAAATTACGTAACACATTCCCAAACAACCAATAAAACGAATTATCCCCGATTTTAATCGTCTGAAGGACAGAAGGAAGTTTCATACTTCTACAGTACTGAAAACTGGCTGCTTTACAATACGCATTTTATGTTTGTGTCTACGCCATACAGCGCAAGACTACAGGCTGATCGCGCATAGCTCCATATCCGGAAATAATTTTGTGTTGTGCAAGTAGCTTCGTTCAACCTTCGATTTTGAAGACACCCGCGTACTAAAATGGTTCAATTCCTGTTACTACGCTCTGAAAATTTTCGAGAAATTCATTTCCGGGCTTGCTTGGCTCTGAGCACGATGCGACTTAACTTCTGAGGTCATCAGTCCCCTAGAACTTGGAACTAATTAAACCTAACTAACCTAAGGACATCACACACATCCATGCCCGAGGCAGGATTCGAACCTGCGACCGTAGCGGTCGCTCGGCTCCAGACTGTAGCGCCTAGAACCGCACGGCCACTCAGGCCGGCAAGGGCTTGCTTTCTATAAGCATTCAACAAGTATAACATACATTATCTGCAAAGCTTTCTCGTAGTTAATTCATGTAAAATGACCGTTCCACGTATCTGCATGGTGTGGGAAGTGTCAGTTGATTGTAAATAATGAGGAGTGCAAGTACTAAAAGGAATCCGCTAAATTTCGGTTACACATAAAAAAAAAATATCACACAAATGTGTATGGCGTGAATTCAACTAAATTCTCGGGGATTACAACTAAAAATTACTTAACTTGGAACGATCACATAGAGAATGTTGTGGGGAAAGCGAACCAAAGACTGCCATTTTTTTGAGAAACACGTAGAAAATGCAACAGGTCTACTAAATACACTACGATTGTCCGTCCTCTTATGGAGTATTGCTGTTCGGTGTGCGATCCGCATCAGACAGGATTGGCGGAGTGCATCGAAAAAGTTCAAATGTCAGTTCGTTTTGTGTTATCGCGAAATAGGGGAGAGAGTTCGAAGGATATGGTACACGAATTGGGGTAGCAACAAAGGCGTTTGTCGTTGGGGCAGGATTATCTAATGAAATTTCAAACACCAACTTTCTCCTCCGAATGCGAAAGTATTTTGTTGGCGCCCACCTACACACGCAGAAACGATTATCATGATAAAATAAGCGAAATCAGATATCGTACGGAAAGATTTAAGGGTTCGTTTTTTCCCGCACGCTGTTTCATAGTGGAACGGTGGAGAAATAGCTTGAAGGTGGTCGAGTGAAACCCCCTGCTAGGCACTTTATTGTGAATTGCAGAGTAATCATGTAGATATAGATATGCTCACAAGCTTTGAGCGTCAGCTATTTCGTACACCTCTAATTGCGGACGGTCGTCTGCGACTATTGTGTTGTTTTTCTGCGCCCAGAAGAGAATTTTTTACCTTGCCCTTGTGATGACGATGTTCATCCTACATACGGAATGTTGTTCTCATTAGTCTACTTCTGTGTTGTTGCCCATGTTTGACAAACGAATTCTCAATTACAGTACCATACCTATATGTTAGCTGAATTTGGCAGACCGCGACCCCACAGCAGTACTCGACTGCAGTTCATCCTCTCCAGCCGCTTAATCGCTTCCGCACGGTTCCGTCTACGGGACAGTTACAAGCCATTTCCGGCGGCGTGCTCTTCCACTTTCGGCAATCACAGTTACTCAGTTAACGTTGTACTGTCGGCTACTGGCAATACTCGCCTGCCCAGAGCTTTCTATCACAGTGAGAAATCAATGTAAGCGATTGATTGCCACTTCCGAGGTTTATTTGGAGCCGCAACCAGAAAAGAAAGACGCACACTCACTGCACTTAAAGAGAACAATCGCCCTATTATTGGACCACAATTGTAATCAGGCGTGTGTTACAAATACCTAGGGTTAACATTGTCTGGATACATTTAACGGAACCATCACATAAGGACAGTTGTATGAAAATCAAATGAAAGGCTTCGTTTCACTGGTACAATATTGTGAATCTGCAGCCTGTCTAAGAGAGAGAGAGCTTACTGCACATTTGAGCATCCCTCACTGGAATACTGCTCTTGTGTGAGAGATTCATGTAATGTCAAATTAACTGGGAAAATCCAGTTTTGCCACAGAAGGGAAGGGTCACAGGCCTACATAACTGGCCTGAATGAATAGAAAAGCTGATAAGTATTAGGCACCTTTTTTTAATGACTGCCAGCTTGTATTTCGTGAATACTTTAATTCCGAGAACGTGTTTTCAGGATGTTATCTGCTCATATTCATCTACGAAGCTCTATCTCTCTCTCCGAGAACATATACATACACTACTGGCCATTAAAATTGCTACACCACGAAGATGACGTGCTACAGACGCGAAATTTAACCGACAAGAAGAAGATGCTGTGATATGCAAATGATTAGCTTTTCAGAGCATTCACACAAGGCTGGCGCCGGTGGCGACACCTACAACGTGCCGACATCAGGAAAGTTTCCAACCCATTTCTCATACACAAACAGCAGTTGACCGGCGTTGCCTGGTGAAACGTTTCTGTGATGGTTCTTATAAGGAGGAGAAACGGGTACCATCACGTTTCCGACTGTGATAAGGTCTGATTGTAGCCTATCGCGATTGCGGTTTATCGTATCGCGACATTGCTCCTCGCGTTGGTCGAGATCCAATGACTGTTAGACTATGCAATCGGTGGGTTCAGGAGGGTAATACGGAACGCCGTGCTGGATCCCAATGGCCTCGTATCACTAGCAGTCGAGATGACAGGCATCTTATCCGCATGGCTGTAACGGATCGTGCAGCCACGTCTCGATCCCTGAGTCAACAGATGGGTACGTTTGCAAGACATCAACCATCTGCACGAAAAGTTCGACGACGTTTGCAGCAGCATGGACTATCAGCTCGGAGACCATGGCTGCGGTTACCCTTGACGCTGCATCACAGACAGGAGCGCCTGCGATGGTGTACTCAACGACGAACCTGGGTGCACGAATGGCAAAACGTCATCTTTTCGGATGAATCCAGGTTCTGTTTACAGCATCATGATGGTCGCATCCGTGTTTGGAGACATCGCGGTGAACGCGCATTGGAAACGTGTATTCGTCATCGCCATACTGGCTTATCACCCGGCGTGATGGTATGGGGTGCCACTGGTTACACGTCTCGGTCACCTCTTGTTCGCATTGACGGCACTTTGAACAGTGAACGTTATATTTCAGATGTGTTACAACCCGTGGCTCTACCCTTCCTTCGATCCCTGAGCAACCCTACATTTAAGAAGGGTAATGCACGACCGCATGTTGCAGGTCCTGTACGGGCCTTTCTGGATACAGAAAATGTTCGTCTGCTGCCCTGGCCAGCACATTCCCCAGATCTCTCACCAATTGAAAACGTCTGGCCAATGGTGGCCGAGCAACTGGCTCGTCACAATACGCCAGTCACTACTCTTGATGAACTGTGGTATCGTGTTGAAGCTGCATGGGCAGCTGTATCTGTACTCGCCATCCAAGCTCTGTTTGACTCAATGCCCAGGCGTATCAAGGCCGTTATTACGGCCAGAGGTGGTTGTTCTGGGTACTGATTTCTCAGGATCTATGCACCCAAATTGCGTGAAAATGTAATCACATGTCAGTTCTAGTATAATATATTTGTCCAATGAATACCCGTTTATCATCTGCATTTCTTCTAGGTGTAGAAATTTTAATGGCCAGTAGTGTAGATTCGTGAACGCTCCACCGTTTGTTTACCTGAATGATTGACCTTGCACTTTCAACCCATATTCTGCTGCACAACGCATGTAGTCAGTTCAGTAATTTTACAAATGGTAACTATCATTCCGGTGCGCTGGTGCACCGATTCTCACTTCGTCATGTGCAACCATAATGCACACCCTTGTCTGTAGTTTGACCAGTGAGGCAGTATGAAATGCCGAGGACTCAAACTAGACCCTAGAAGGCAACCTGTACAGCCGGGAATCGAAGTAGTTAACATAGCAGACATTCAAAAAACTGAACCACAGACGATTTTGAATGGAGTATCACGAGGAAATTATTCCATCGGCTACCCAAAGCTAGGCGTACGTAGAAAGTGGGCACTGGAGCACTGGACCGACAGGTACGGCACGAGGCACACGAGAGGTTGTGGGGGCTGTGGGTTGCAAGCGGTGAGGCGGTATCACGTTTCGCAGACCGGCGGCCGACCGCGGACTTCGCACCAGTGCATTCCCGTCTGCCCTTGTTAGCCGCACCAACTTTCCACACTTAGTTCTCACGCAGCTATGTACAAGTTTCATACCGGATACGCCAGACGTTCAAAATCTAGGTCGTCGTGAAGTTTGGTATCAAGTTTTGATTCCGCGATGTTCGCCTGAGTGTTATCTCAGAAGTCGCGCGATTTGTGCCAAGTCTTGCTTCCAGGCTCTGTTAAGGTACAATAGTTTGCAGACGACGTGTCTGGGTCTTGGTTCAAATGGCTCTGAGCACTATGGGACTTAACATCTGCGGTCATCAGTCCCCTAGGACTTAGAACTAATTGAACCTAACTAACGTAAGGACATCACACACATCCATGCCCGAGGCAGGATTCGAACCTGCGACCGTAACGGTCGCGCGGTTCCAGACTGCAGCGCCTAGAACCGCTCGGCCACCCCGGCCGGCGTCTGGGTCTTCTGGATTCTTTACCAGACCCATTCCAGTTTAAGTTAAGCCGGTACGAACGAACGAACACACACAGCATATGTGAACCTGGGTGTAGTGGCCGAGCTGTTCTAGGCGCTACAGTCTGGAACCGCACGACCGCTACGGTCGCAGGTTCAAATCCTGCCTCGGGCATGGATGTGTGTGATGTCCTTAGGTTAGTTAGGTTTAAGTAGTGCTAAGTTCTAGGGGACTGATGACCTCAGAAGTCAAGTCCCATAGTGCTCAGAGCCATATGAACCATTTGAACCTGGGTATCAAAAATTACGGATACGCCTCCTTCCACACTAACTACCAATTACTTAATTTACGATTGTGACTTACTGATGCACCACAATGCACAAGGAGCAATAACATGAAGACGCCACTTAGTCGCGTTCACGGCGTATCCTGTACGAAACGATGTGCACACTGTGCAAGTTATTCTACATCAGCGTAATTCTCATTTTATGGGCTATCTAATACTGTGAACGTGGTTCACTGCTCATTTTTTATTAACTAGTTTCTTCGATATATCTACCTATAAAGGAGAGGTTATCCAATGCCAGAAATCTCATTTCAATATCTTAGAACATTATTGAATTACTAAAAGCTGAAACAGGCTTGAAAAACACAAACAGGAGAGAAGTTGAAAAAAGAAACGTTGAAAGCGAAAAGTCTTCGAGTAACCGCTTTATTTGGCTTTGAGAGAGGTTCAGGCACTACGAGGCTAGGACCTATCCGACCATGTATATTGGACAAGTCAATATCAAAATTTCCATACCTCTGGCCTGCTTAGTTAATGTTCCATAGATTACTTGAACGAATGATGTGTTTATCGAAATGATGTGGAACGAGTAAGTTTACAGAATGTGTATGCATGATTAGTGTTAACATTAATGAAAACACTTAGTGCTACTGATGGAACCACACTTAAAATTCAGTTTTTTTCTTTTTTTACTGGCTTCCAGTTTTTAAGTTCATCAATAGGATAGAATGAGTTGTCCAGGAGAAATGATTTTAAATTAGACTCAACTTCCTTCGCTACCTATCAGACATTGTATGTTACTGGGCTAATGATCAAAAATGTTCGTTGCTGCACATTAACTCGTTTCTGAGCCACTGACAGCTTTAACAATGGGTAATAAAGGTCATTTTTCCCCTCTAGTGTCGTAGGTATGTACGTAACTGATGTTCTCAAATTGTGGTTGATTATTTATGGCGAATTTCATTAACGATTGCACACTGATGAGCCAAAACATTGTAACCACCTGTTTAATAGCTTGTTTGTCTGTCTTTAGAACGAAATGCATCACTGGTTCTGCTTATCAGTGATCCGACAGTTTGTTGGTAGGTTTGGGGATGTATGGCTCTGAGCACTATGGGACTCAACTGCTGAGGTCATCAGTCCCCTAGAACTTAGAACTAGTGAAACCTAACTAACCTAAGGACATCACACACATCCATGCCCGAGGCAGGATTCGAACCTGCGACCATAGCGGTCTCGCGGTTCCAGACTGCAGCGCCTAGAACCGCACGGCCACTTCGGCCGGCTGGGGATGTCTGTAACATTAGATGTTTACGAACAGGTCATTCAATTCGCGTAAATAATGGGTGGCTGATTTGCATACGCGATGGCGACTCAGATGGATTCCATAGGATTTACATCAGGTAAATTTGGTGGCCGAGACAAAAATTAATTATAACGCCACCAGGCGGCATCCAACGTCGCGGTGAACAATGGTCATAATGTTTTGGCTCATTAATGTGTGTATTGTGACGGCGCAGTTAAAATGCGTAGCTCCTTGAAGACGTACCTGTATGATGTCCGTGGATGAATACCGCATATTATTCTTACTTCTCGTTTTTATGCAGTCAATACTTCTAAGTGGTGAGTTACCCCAGAAAATTATTCCTTACGATATTATTGAGTGAAAAATATGCAAAATGTGTCAGGAGTCTGATTCGTTTGTTTCCAATATTATTAGTTCTGCGAAGAGAACCCTTTCCACAATGTCTTACTCGCAGAACGAACACTAGCTTGAGTCCCGTTCTCTAAAGCTTGCCGCCTTGAGTCTATGACCTGGCAAGAACATCGAAAGCTCCACGAGGCTGTTGTACAGAGAGAGGTCGCAACAGTAGAAGATTGTGGCGAAATGCTGAAAGACAGGCATGTGTTCGATGGTTCTTGCAGGGATTGCCAGTTGACCCTCAACACGTTCGCTGCGGCCGACTTAAGCGTCAATACGAGCCTCCGTCCAGTGCTGCTAACTCTTTATTTCCGCAACCAACGAACCATTCCGGCACACAGTTACAACCTTGCGCGTCCACATGCGTATTATTATTTTTGGAGCTGTGAACACGAGTTTGTACAAGCAACGAAGTCTCCGGGATCGGTTTTTGTGCTTACGGTTTTGTTTTTTGTGCTTAGTTGTCTGTGACATACGTTGTTCCAAATAGCTGTTAATCAAGCGACACTGTGATCTCCTAACGCTAAGAAAAGTAGAAGAAAAATTCTTACTGAACGTGTTAGAAGGTAGTGATTTTGACGTCGAAGATAAAAAACTGGAGAAGCATAGCTGGAATCTCGGGAACGCAGAAAGTTCCCTTTGTTACGATAATGTGGAAGCAGAGCTTCCGAGTATGCTTCGTGACCGTGCAGAATCGGAAGATACGGACGATGGTGGCTGTGAAATCGTTGATGAAGAACTCTCTCTGGCAGAAATCAATAAATCCGATGAGACTTGGCATGATGAACAACATGTCATGCAGTATCATCCGCTTACAAAATGAGAATGTTTCCTTATTCAGTCTTACTAGCAATACACTAATCGACTTCTTTAGGCTACTACTTACAAATGACACACTCCAGTGTATTGTTGATGAAACGAACAACGCTGTGAATATATTTGTGAGTGAAATACGAAGAATAGGTCGAGGATTTATAGCTGAAAACCTGTTATTATAGGCTTAATACGTGTCTTCTTTGATACGGGTAACGTGAAATTTGTCCGATTACGAGAGCACTAGTAAAATGGCCTTTTTCAAAATAGAGATGAGTATGACCAGAGACGCATGTATGATCGTCTTAGGGCTCAGTAGAATTTGATAAAAGCCTACAGCTATGGAACACAAACCCAGATGTTCAACTCTACAGAATACGACCTAAACTAAATTATGTGACAGTACAATGTGTCATTCAAAGATCCATCATTAGATGAATGAGCGACTGTTTGGCAGCGGTGACTGTTCTTTTTAGTACATACGCGACACGAAAGGCATACGTATGGCACTAAAATCTACATTCTGAACAACCCGAATCGTTTTATGAATGGTGCGCTGTGTACACGGGGATGCTAGAAGTCTCACACGGACAATTTTTACAATAGCTCTGCGTTAGCTGACACCTTATTGAATCTGAAAACGCATTTCAGTGGGACACCAAGGTTAAACAGCAGGAACACCCCTATGGAAATCGCACGTGCAAAAATGGGCAAAGGAAATCCAATTCCTCTCGGCACGCAACTTGTGGAGATGTAACAAACCTCTCGTCTGCCCTTCCATTTTTCAGTCGTCACAACATTTCGTGATACAATGGTACAAGTGACGAATTCACGCCAGCAAAACATCTCAACACCGTCAAACACAACGCGAATATCTCTGGGACATAGACAGGATCAGAAGCGGTCATATTTTATCTGAACGAAAGATCGTCTGCTGGCTAAAACTGTTTCTCTAGTTAACCGACACGCACACTGGACACGCATTCGAGAGGACGACGGTTCAATCCCGCGTCCGGCCATGCTGATTTAGGTTTTCCGTGATTTCCCTAAATCGCTCCAGGCAAATGCCGGGATGGTTCCTTTGAAAGAGCACGGCCGACTTCCTTCCCTAATCCGATGAGACCGATGACCTCGCAGTTTGGTCTCCTCCCTCAAACAACCACACCGAACCGAACCGACACGCGACTTTTCAGTCCGCACGATCTATAAAACAAATACTCGGGGAGTAAAATGACGGCTAAAAATAAAAATAAAGGGACTATGGCTTTCCATTGGATCTACGAGAGAAATGAGAGAGATCTCTCAATAAAATACACACTGTGCAAAAGTGGGAACTAACTGAAGAGAAAAAGCTACCCATGAGGAAGAGTCAAAAGTTTGCCAATAAGAGTAAGTGTAGTGACACGACAAACGAGTTCAGACTGCCCAAACAATATTCGATTCTGTTTGAGCTGCTGTGCGTTTACACGTGATTAGAGAGCACTTTGGTTTTTAACTGATATTGTTAATATTTCCACAAAATATCTTTTTTCATACGAATGATGTCTATGTCTTTTGTTTAATGTTTTTTAAATGTTTCATTCCACATTTTTTCCATCACCAAAGACACGTAACCGCTCGTCGCAATGTAGTTTCTTTTGCATTAACAATATATCAGAGGTTCTGTCGGAACACAAACTTCATTTTGCTCGGGTATGATGATATCGGCTCGTGGCGCATAGGCCGAAAGACCCTGGTTTGATTACACGAACAATCAGTGAAAACAGTCACATCCAGTATATGTGTGCGAATATGCGTACGGAGCGATTTAACTTGCAACGACCACATAAAGCTAATCGTAGGGAAGGCAGATTGATTGGAAGAATCCTCAGGAAGTGTAGATTGGGGTAGCTTGCAAAAGCCTCGTTCGACCATTCCCTGAGTATCGCTCGCTAGCTTGAGACACAAGCGAGATAAGCCTGACAGAGGTGGGTAAGACAGAACTAGAAGCGCGGAAGCGACACCGAGATGCTCACCCAACTGCAGTGGCACACGTTACGAGAGGCGTTGTGCATCATGTTGTCTACTGTTAAGATTCCGAGAATGTACGTTACAAGAAGAGTCAGTGAATATTTAGCTTCCTCTTACGTGTACCTTGCCAAAATACCATGAGGATAGAATTAAAGATATTCAAGCTCCCGCTGAGGCTTAACAACAACCTTGCTTCAGTTCCGTCATTCGAGACTAGTATATTTCTCTTCAAACTAGAGCACAGTAACTCAATAAGGTTGGTATCTGGTGACTGGTGGTCACGGGAAATGCATTTCATCCTCGTGCCATTGGGTAAAGTACGTTGTACCATGGTCTCATAGTCCTTACAAGGGAACCTCCCCATCGCACCCCCCTCAGATTTAGTTATAAGTTGGCACAGTGGATTGGCCTTGAAAAACTGAACGCAGATCATTCAAGAAAACAGGAAGAAGTTCTGTGGAACTATGAAAAAAAATAATCAAAATATACAAACTGAGTAGTCCATGTGGAAGATAAGCAAGATCAAGGATAATGTGAGCTCAAGAGCGCCGTGGTCCCGTGGTTAGCGTGAGCAGCTGCCGAATGAGAGGTCCTTGGTTCAAGTCTTCCCTTGAGTGAAAAGTTTAATTTCTTATTTTCAGACAATTATCAAAGTTCAGGTACTCACACATAATCAACTTCGCTCTCCAAAATCCCAGGACATGTTCAGATTTGCTTGGACATATGCAGGATTTGACGGTCTACACACGGAAAAATTTGAAAACGTTAAAAACATATTTTTTGACAGAGCACAGGGAAAACTGTGACAGTGAAACTGTTGCATTTATTTGTTGCAGTTTATGTGACGAACTCTTTTGGTCTCATCACTTTTTTGGGAGTGATTATCACATCCACAAGAAAACCTAAATCGGGCAAGGTAGAAGAATCGTTTTACCCATTCGCCAAGTGTACAAGTTAGGTGGGTCGACAACATATTACTGTCATGCGACGCACATGCCGTCACCAGTGTCGTATAGAATATATCAGACGTGTTTTCCTGTGGAGGAATCGGTTGACCTATGACCTTGCGATCAAATGTTTTCGGTTCCCATTGGAGAGGCACGTCCTTTCGTCTACTAATCGCAAGGTTTGCGGTGCTGTCACAAAACACAGACACTAAACTTATTACAGTGAACAGACATCAATGAACGAACGGACAGATCATAACTTTGCGAAAATAAAGAAAGTAAACTTTTCAATCGAGGGAAGACTTGAACCAAGGACCTCTTGTTCCGCAGCTGCTCACGCTAACCACGGGACCACGGCGCTCCTGAGCTCACGCTGTTCTTGATGTTGCCTGTCCAGTGCACGGTCTACTCAGTTTGTATATTTTGCTTTTTTTTCATAGCTCCACACAACTTCTTCCTGTTTTCTCGATTGATCTGTGCCTAACCTAACCTAGTTTTTCAATGCCTGTTCTCTGTGCCAACTTATAACTAAATCTGAGGGGGGTGCGATGGGAAGGTTTCCTTGTTAGTAGTAACGCGAACTTACAGAGCAACCATAGGGCCCATGGAATATCACGATATGGTTGCACAAAATCATCGAACCCCCGCCATGTTTCACTATCGGGATATAAACTCGGTCGCAAGTGGACAGAGTGCGAAGCAAGACCCATCCCACCAAATGACTTTATTCCATTGCTCCATAGCCCAGGTTGTATAGCTTCGGCACGACGTTTTCCTGTTACGGGTGGAATTCCAGCTCGCCCTGCAATTCCCTGTTTATACAGGGTGTTACAAAAAGGTACGGCAAACTTTCAGGAAACATTCCTCACACACAAATAAAGAAAAGATGTTAAGTGGACATGTGTTCGGAAACGCTTACTTTCCATGTTAGAGCTCATTTTAGTTTCGTCAGTATGTACTGTACTTCCTCGATTCACCGCCAGTTGGCCCAATTGAAGTAAGGTAATGTTGACTTCGGTGCTTGTGTTGACATGCGACTCATTGCTCTACAGTACTAGCATCAAGCACATCAGTACGTAGCATCAACAGGTTAGTGTTCATCACGAACGTGGTTTTGCAGTCAGTGCAATGTTTACAAATGCGGAGTTGGCAGATGCCCATTTGATGTATGGATTAGCACGGGGCAATAGCCGTGGCGCGGTACGTTTGTATCGGGACAGATTTCCAGAACGAAGGTGTCCCGACAGGAAGACGTTCGAAGCAATTGATCGGCATCTTAGGGAGCACGGAACATTCCAGCCTATGACTCGCGACTGGGGAAGACCTAGAACGACGAGGACACCTGCAATGGACGAGGCAATTCTTCGTGCAGTTGACGATAACCCTAATGTCAGCGTCAGAGAAGTTGCTGCTGTACAAGGTAACGTTGACCACGTCGCTGTATGTATAGTGCTACGGGAGAACCAGTTGTTTCCGTACCATGTACAGCGTGTGCAGGTACTATCAGCAGCTGATTGACCTCCACGGGTACACTTCTACGAATGGTTCATCCAACAATGTGTCAATCCTCATTTCAGTGCAAATGTTCTCTTTACGGATGGGGCTTCATTCCAACGTGATCAAATTGTAAATTTTCACAATCAACATGTGTGGGCTGACGAGAATCCGCTGACGCAATCGTACAATCACATCATCAACACAGATTTTCTGTGAATGTTTGGGCAGACAATGTTGGTGATGTCTTGATTGGGCCCCATGTTCTTCCACCTACGCTCAATGGAGCACGTTATCATGATTTCATACGGGATACTCTACCTGTGCTGCTAGAACATGTGCCTTTACAAGCAGGACACAACATGTGGTTCATGCACGATGGAGCTCCTGCACATTTCAGTCCAAGTGTTCGTACGCTTCTCAACAACAGATTCGGTGACCGATGGATTGGTAGAGGCGGACCAATTCCATGGCCTCCACGCTCTCCTGACCTCAACCCTCTTGACTTTCATTTATGGAGGCATTTGAAAGCTCTTGTCTACGCAACCCGGTACCAAATGTAGAAACTCTTCGTGCTCGTATTGTGGGCGGCTGTGATACAATACGCCATTCTCCAGGGCTGCATCAGCGATTCCATGCGACGGAGGGTGGATGCACGTATCCTCGCTAACGGAGGACATTTTGAACATTTCCTGTAACAAAGTGTTTGAAGTCACGCTGGTACGTTCTGTTGCTGTGTGTTTCCATTCCATGATTAATGTGATTTGAAGAGAAGTAATAAAATGAGCTCTAACATGGAAATTAAGCGTTTCCGGACACATGTCCACATAACATCTTTTCTTTATTTGTGTGTGAGGAATGTTTCCTGAAAGGTTGGCCGTACCTTTTTGTAACACCCTGTATAACTCCATGTTCTTATTGGTGCTGACCGGGTTCGCGAGTGCGATACACTATTTTACAATGACTTTTGCTGCTGTCGTTCTCTTATTTTTCGTCCCAAGCCTCTTGAAAGCTCACCGTCACAATCACTCTACACCCATTGCGCGTTCCCCGTATGCTGTCCAAGACTTCGATATGGTGCCTCTTGAGACACCCAAAACTCGGCTGCCTTAGTACTGAAGCACCCAGCATACCAGTATCAACAATTTGCCCCCGTTAGAATTCATTTAGCTCTGACAGAATGCACTCACAACTACACACAACAGTTTTCTGGCCACGACTGATACTTCCAACGTATTGAGAACAATTCACAACTGCCGTTCATGGTTACATACAACAGGTATGGCTAGCATCTGCAGTTACGTTTAAGCATCCGTTTCTCGCAATGTTTCCATATTTTTGTCCAAACCCTGCACTTCAGACTAAAGTTACGGGTCAAATGTCGGTTGCTGTAAACGGAAGACTAACAGCAGAGAGCCAAATGAAAACGAACCACAACTGAACTCGTCACCATTCAGACCTTTTATCGAGGTCACCACTGAAGATTTGTGATCGGTGGGCCGGCCGCAGTGGCCGAGCGGTTCTAGGCGCTACAGTCTAGAACCGCGCGACCGCTACGGTCGCAGGTTCGAATCCTGCCTCGGGCATGGATGTGTGTGATGTCCTTAGGTTAGTTAGGTTAAAGTAGTTCTAAGTTCTAGGGGACTGATGACCTCAGATGTTAAGTCCCATAGTGCTCAGTGCCATTTGAACCATTCTGATCGGTGGACATTAATTGACTGATCCTACTAGCCCATTTTACGTAAATACTGGACCAAATAATGTTCGTGCCAACACATGAATTTCACGAGAGATTCAGTCTCCCGTCCCGTCATACGGCACGAGAGTGACCGCTGTCTAGAGACCTACTGCTTTGAACAGTTTATATAACCCGAGCGTAATTTACCACTCCTCACGGAAAACGTGTAACATCCTTCACATAGTAGCTCCACCAAAACAAGTGAATACACGGTCAGCCACTCGGCTTAGCGGCTTCCAAGGCTACAATTTCAAGGACGGTTACGAAGAACAGTTTGAAAGCTTCTGGAACTAACTACCAGTGGACACCGAATACCGTGTGTTAGTTTTCTTTTTATGAAGGCCTCACATTATTATAAAACGCGCAGCATGATGTTTTAGTGTTCGAGTGACAACCTGGCAACATAGATGTCATTTGTAAACATCCCAGTGATCATGGTAAATATTTACTTGAACAGGAAAAATGGAGCGGAGATAATGTCAAGAAAAGAGATGGCGGAGGGGAGGTAGGTGGCGTTTGGCGGAAGTGTTGCACAACGGAGCATGACGACAACAGCGCCAAGACCTACAGAACGTCGCGTGCTGGCAGACGGAAGTATGAACCGGTCCTTTACATAACGCTCGGTTCGAACGTTACTAGAATATGAAAGGAATATCTCGTGACGTAGTACCGCTATTAATCTGTTTAGTCACCCCCCCCCTTTTTTTTTTTTTTTTTAACACTGGCTTGATATGGGTGATCAACATGTATTCACGATATTATTACAGGTTCTTTTACAATTCCTTGTCATTAGAATGTCTAATGTCAAACTGACAATCTTTCATCTTGTTTCTATAAAAGAGAATAAGAAATACATAAGCAGAAACAAAAATTTTCGTAGTATGTGCTAGGGTATAGCAATGTTAAGTGATGTACAACCTGGTCTAAGGCGCTGCAGTCATGGACTGTGCGGCTGGTTCCGGCGGAGGTTCGAGTCCTCCCTCGGGCATGGGTGTGTGTGTTTGTCCTTAGGATAATTTAGGATAAGTAGCGTCTAAGCTTAGGGACTGATGACCTTAGCAGTTAAGTCCCATAAGATTTCACACACATTTGAACATTTTTTTGAATGTACAACCTACCTAGATTGAAAGAGGCAAATATGAATTTAGTCCTATGGTTCTGTTTTGTTGACGCTAACTAGTAAAAATCAAACTAGATTTCAGTTACATGAGAAGCATCAACTGTTTGAACCGCCTCAGTCTAGAAACCATAGCGCTTCTCTAACGGACTCTAGAAAAGCCAATGTATTGATGGAATCGAATAGCACGAACTGTTGAGTAGTATCCCTACATCATATCCTTAGCGCTACGGTCAGCATCTTAGTTCCACAGGTCATTCTGTCCTTTCAATGTTCACGAAGATTAATAATCCAACATTTCTATTAAGGATTCTTCGGCACAAAGAGGAAACAAAATTGGACTAGATATCGTAAACGGTGGTTGCAGTATAATCAACAGCTTCACGACACGTGAAACAATTTTGGAATTTTTTTTTCGTTTACGGTGACTTCCATTAAAACACGACCAGCGAATAAAAAAGGATAGACAAAAGACGACGTATTCACATACTAAACTTATTTAAGAAGTAACAAAAGAACTCTATTGCTAGCTTACAGTCTCTCCGACTTACAAACTTTGCGCGTAATGGGCTTTGTATCTAGAGCGAACAAAACGTACGTCCGGGCAAGCCCCCAAGTAGATTTAACACTGAAAGTCAATTACAGAGTTTTTGCTTTCCACTGAGGAATACCCAGAATTTGTACCCAACACTGAAATTTCATTAATGCCTGATTGGTACCTACAGTTACATAGAAACAACGGCGATTATGTTATGACGTTAAAATTCGTTTGCTTTGGCACTACGAACCTTGCGTTGTTTTACGCGAGTTATGCACACTAAAATATTAAGAACTGAGTGATGACGTGTTCTAACTATCCTTAAGTAATATTTCGGTAAGACCCTACCAAAGAATCAACGAAGTACAAAAGTCACAGGAAAATTTCGACACTTGCCACAGAGGAAGACGTGTGCTCTTTAAGCACTACTTACATATACGAAGGCTGCTGTACCAGTCGACAGCAAATGTAATGCAATACTACTCCAGCCATCTGAGGCATTCTTGGGTAGTCCCTTCTAATACTGTAACTGTTGTAGCATGTAGAGAGAACAAAAGCCTGTTCTTGCATCTTAATCACATTTTTGTTGAAAAAAATTGCAGTCCCAGTAACATATCTGCATTTGCCAATGAAATTACTAATCGCGTAACAGAGATAAACTCATTTACTGAATATTGGAGCGTCTCAGGCGCACACTCGGAACAATCCGCCGACTCACTTTCCTTAATCACAAATTTGGTTGTTAACAAAGAGTCGCACTAGCATGTACCAGGAAACTAGTATTCGGACAGCAATCTTTCTTTCGCACCACTAATCACTCATCACATACACTATAAACGCTTTACACACGTGTCAATAATTGTACATACTACGCACGATTACGCTGTTCAATTTTTCCTACATGGTGATAGTTTAAGAACTTTGTTTCTTCAGCATCTGAGGAATGCGCAGATAAACGAATAAGAAGGATCAGTATATTTGTGAAATATTTAACTACGAACGGACCAGAGTCACAACGTTTAACATTTATGAGACAATGGTATCCACCCATCACACTTTACACATCAGTGCCCTTTGAAACTTCCCAATGCGACCTATCAGCAGCTCAGATTGCCACAAATTTCAAAGACGTGCCCATGGTTTATCTGTTACGTCTCTCTTGCTATGATGTGCGTCAACGATTGTGCTGGAATTGAAATATTAATGAGAGAGTTGAAAACTGCTGAACACAAATTGTCCTCCGTGTGCAATGGTAGGAATTTGTTACTCCTACAGTGAATCAGATTTGCGTTGCGTATTTCCTCACAGCGTACAATTCCTTGGACTCTACAGTGCTCTCTAACGTCAAACACTTACGTCCTATTGTTGCTTCTCTTCCTCAAAGGATACGATGTTTTCCTTCTGCGCTACCCTATGACCTTATGAACGTACTTCCTCTACAAGAGCTGTATAAATTAAGAGCTACTACTGCCATTGCTGAAACTGAACTAGAAGGGAATGTTTTGAAGTCCTTGAACCGTGTCCTTGTCTGTCTATCTTCATTGTTTGTCGATGCGACAAATGCACATACTCGATGACCTGTTTCTCATTCTAGCCTCAAGATAAATAAGTGAACCAAGACCCTATAATAAACTCAACCGAATAGGTAACGTTATTGGCCCTAAATTAATTGCAACTACGATAGTTATGCTGCAGTATTTTGTTATTTCTTTAACGTACTTCGCGTGTGGAAGTATAAGAGAACGGGAAAAATATGGTCTTATCCGTTATTTGTGGAAGACGCTACATTGCCTGATCCGGCGCAGTAACTTTTCATTTCGGCTCAACCTACTTATCAGAGTGTATAGGCACAAACACTTCCGATCACTGAGGCGACAGCCGATTTTTAAGTGACATTGTTCACCACCATTCGCACTCTCTTTCACAAACGTAAAATTTCTCAAGATGCTGCGAAATGAGCTATCAAATTCAACATGCAGATACTCCCAGCACAAATATCTGATCACATAGTAGCTCATAAAAAAAGTGAATTCAACGGCTTGTTTGTTTATCCACATGGTCCACCACGAACGTGGGCAAAAACTGCTACAAAATTACACAGTGCACTTCATGTTCTCTCTTTCGTATGTTTAGACTATCTACGAAACTCGATGTATTAATACCATACGCATCCCTCCGAAAAAAGTACGCTAAGTACAGGGTGTCAATAACTGAACTAAATGAAAAAATGTAAATTAAACTATGGCGAGCACACACTTTACTCATCATGTAAACGTCACTACAGTTACTCGCATTTAGGTTATGACATGTTCAATATGCCCGCCATCATTGGCGATGATGTGGCGCAGACAAATAGCGAAATTCTGCATCTATTAAGTGTCGGAATATCGATGCTATCAATGACCTCCTGAATGGCTGTTTTCAGCTCAGCAATGGTTTTTCGGTTATTGCTGTACATCTTGTCTTTAATACAGCCCCACAAAAAGGAGTCGCATGTGTTCAGATCCGGAGAATATGGCGGCGAATCGATGCCCATGCCAGTGGCCTCTGGGTACCCCAGAGTTAGAATGCAGTCCCCAAGTGCTCCTCCAGGACATCAAACACTCTCCTGCTTCGATGGAGTCGAGCTCCGTCTTGGAAAAACCACATGTCGTCGAAATCAGGGTCACTTTGGATAATGGTAATGAAATCACCTTCCAAAATCTTCATGTACCGTTTGGTAGTCACAGTGCTATAAAGGAATATCGCACCGATAATTCCGTGACTGGACACTGCACACCACAGTGTCACCCGTTGAGGGAGAAGATACTTGTCGATCGCGAAATGCGGATTCTCAGTTCGCCAAATACGCCAATTTTGCTTATTGACGAACCCATCCATATGAAAGTGGGCTTCGTCGCTAAAGCAAACCATAGTAATTCCTATCATGCCCCGCGGCCAACCGAGCAGTTTGAACGTCCTAAAGCAAACCATTCAGGAGTTACGACGATTTTATTTCATATAGTTCAATAACTGACACACCCTGTATCTACTGCCTAGGGCTGGCGTCCGCCACGAACAAATGGCAGTATACAATTCAAAGTGTGACGCTTAATGTTCACATTTTTTGTGTGATCTGCACGTTAGCGAACGTTTTATTCCAACAAACGATATAGACTCACTGAGAAGAGTGCTGCGAAATATATCTTTGCTATACATAGTGTTAAGAAAAGGAATTACGAGATGGATTGCCAAAACCTTTGAGGCTTGAAAGGGGGAATGGCTTTATCTAAATAATTTCGACGTTTAGGCCAAAGTACAATGCGTAGCTACAATGAACGGAAGTCCATATTATAAGTAATACAAAAAGCACTTCTTTTAGCTTGATGCTAAGACTTTTTCAGATATTCGCTCGTCTCCAGTTGGCTGAATAGTCTCATATTTCTTGTCTGTTTATGACAATATTTTGAATGTACAATTGTGCAGTGCTATGTAACTTCCTTAACTTCCCTTTTTTCTATACCGCATATTAACGACTAAATTGCTGAATCTAAAGAGCACAGCAGAAATACTCGTTCTCAGCAAAGTAAGATCCTCTCTGTATTACTACTCAAAATTATTTGCTTTATCATGAACCCAACACTGGAACGATCTTGCTCAAAATATCAGAGGTTAAATGCCTTTCAGACTCTAAGAAACAGCTAATGGATCACTTACCACAACAGCTCTCTTTTCTGTATACTAGTACGCAGCTCACTCTCGTCAGCGCTTTCTCTCCCATCAGTTTTCCTTACCCTGATTTACAGGGTTCTCCATTAGCAGTCTGTTCTTTCTTTACAGCCATTGTCCCCGTCGTTTCAATCTTCTCCCTGTTCCATTATCGCTTCCGCTTCTACTGATTCTAAACACTGTTTCAAATGTACAGAAGTAATCAACATTGTTATTGTTCATGCCCACCCTCCTATATCATCATCATCATCATCATCATCATCATCATCATCATCATCATCATCATCATCATCCATTGTTACTGTGAATGTTTCGCAATATTCTTTTATGTGTTGTTATTGTTCCGGTGTAAGAGAAGAACTAAGGCCCTATTCTGGTCAGGATAAACAATAAATGAAAATCATAGAATAAAATTCAATTTCAGGCGTACCTACTTTCAAGCTGCATTGAACATCTTATTCAAGTCTTATGCCTATGACGCATACATTTTTACGTATCACGGTACACTAACAGCTACCCGAGGAGAATGCTGTTTTGTGTTATTAACCGCGTTTATAACGTAAGTGATAGTGTGTAACATGTGCGTAATCGAACAGTGAGCTATTCATTTTTACATCAATACAAATACGCCTAATTTCGAATTAGATGCTAACACGTAATTCGGGAAGCCGACTCTCTTAAGTAATTTATCTCGCACAGGAAAACTGAAGTTTTCAAAATTCGTTCTTACTTTTTCTTGTGTCTTTTGGTTATTAACGGATGTGTAATTGCTAATTTAAAGGGTGACCTGATGCTCTTCCAGTCGCCACCCCGTTATCCTCCGGGACGGAATATATGTACTCAAACTGTCTGCGTATGGTATTACGCATGTCGAAGTGAACTAAATTTTTCTAAATGTAAGTAACTGAGGTGAGATGTGGACACCAGCCAGGGGGATGTGAGAAGCTGCCTAAAAATCCCATCCAGGCTGGCCAAGACGCCGACTTTCGCCGTTAATCTCCCGGGCGGATTCTATCCGGGACCGGCGCACCTTCCCGCCCCGAAAGAGCCATTGCACGCACGGCTATCCGGACGGGTCTGATAATTCAGCCTGCGAGCTGCGGTAAGACAACACGATTTGCGAATGCTCAGAACCCTTCTTGGCGTATCTTGAATTTCCAAAAGAAGCGGCTAGCTGATGTATTACTTCCAGATATTTAATCTAGAATCATGCTGAAACTTCCTGGCAGATTAAAACTGTGTGCCGGACCGAGACTCGAACTCGGGACCTTTGCCTTTCGCGGGCAAGTGCTCTACCATCTGAGCTACCGAAGCACGACTCACGCCCGGTATTCACAGAAGTACTGGCAGAAGTAAAGCTGTGAGTACCGGGCGTGAGTCGTGCTTCGGTAGCTCAGATGGTAGAGCACTTGCCCGCGAAAGGCAAAGATCCCGATTTCGAGTCTCGGTCGGGCACACAGTTTTAATCTGCCATTAAGTGTCATATCAGCGCACACTCCGCTGCAGAGTGAAAATCTCATTCTAGAATCATGCTGGTCAGACCCTATTTTATCTCACACTGTGTTCCCATCACTACTTGCTGGTAAGAGGGTTTTCAGTGTACATATTTATTTGGTGTATATAGGCGTAACACACGAATGCGCAGGACTAACGAGCGTGTAAAACGATAGAAGCTGCGACGCTGGAAAATGCTGCACTTTTTTGCCCTCACTTCTCGATGAACATCGAGCGGGCGTTTGAGCGTGGCGTCCCCAACCGACACACAGATCAACAGTTCTTTTGATATCATCGTATAGGACTCTGGCGTTAGAAGTTTGGCGTTGATAATTTTTTCCCCTCCAAGATTGGAAGTTAGTCGTCTCCTGCTCCAGAACCCTTGTGTAACGGATCTAGTGCCTTCTATCATGCAAGTAAGTCAGAGAGGTTTGTGTGCACAGATAGGGTCCGAACGCTTTCAGGGATGCTGCATTTGTTTCCCACGTTAGTAAGCAGCCCGGAAATAATTGTTAGCGGTGTCCGCAGTGTGTGGCACAGATGAGCCTGCAGTTATTTGTTCTCACATGCATCAGTGGCGTAGCGGAGACTTACTTTTGTGTACAGCGCACGGAATTCGTGCGCAGTAACCCAGTTGTGGAATCGTCGTGCGTGTTCCTCTTCCAGCTGGCGTTGTTTGGTCGCAGCATCCTGATGCTGAGGTCTCTTGCCTAGCGGCACATAGTCCCTCCGCAGCACACGGATCATGTCAGTCACGGAGGCTTCCAACTACCATATCCATACCCTCCGCTTTCTTCACTGACCGATAGCTGAAAATTTTAATTTGACTAGACGTAAGCTCGGATTTTTGTTTTTAATTACTTTATTTTTTCGGAAGTCAGACACCTATACTCCTCACAACTTACTTCTGGTCTGGTGCCCCTGTGAAGTTTCATTTAAAGTAATAGCAGTGGCGCCAATTACAGAAAGATTCCAACTGTTGTTAAACTCAAGAGTGAACCCCAGGACGTATACAGCTTGTTAATTGTCGCATAAATTATTGAAGAACGAAATCAAGTAAGAGAATGTATTACAGCGCTTTATAATATAACCACTTCAGCAATGGGCGACACTTCACAGCACAGTACTGGCGCTACTAACGTCTGATTCGTAACGCGATAGCAACGTACATTATGAGAATCACTACACAAGGAACCCTTCCGTTAAGAATTACACCGTAACATACATTTTTGTATCCAACTCATAATTCTTCCACTACGATAGACATCTTCGCTTGCCTCTAAGGAAATCTATTTGAAATGTCAAAGTGAGACAATGAAACATCTAAAAATTCCACTGGAACGAACACTCACCCTCACATGAAACATTTCTCACAGGTCGCATCGGACAAATTTAACTGAAATATGCATTGATGTACACAACGTGACCAAAATGGTGCCAGCGAAAAGACGTTTGCTAACAACATTCGAAAATTTGCTCTCGCGTTTTCTTCCGAACCCCAGTGGACGAAATGAACAATCATTGACGAGTTCGGTGCGTTACCTACGTTGTAATGCGTAGTAATTACGAATAACTGAAGAGTAGAGTTCCGTGGATTTAGTCACAGGAAAATCATATCTTGGTATCATAAAAGTAAAGAAATTGGCGAAACTGTTCTCCGAATTCCTGCGTCGAATACATTTGACTACACTGAAACAATTAGCTTATGTTACGGTATTGCATCCTGCCAGAATTCTCAGCGTGTTTCTCTTCCAGTGTCCCGACGCACTTTCCGGAAACAGAGCTGTTTGGATTTAATATCATGTCATTGAAGACACAAAGGAGTAGGGTGCGGTATCGCGTCATCGCTGCCTACATGTTTTGATTACATAACCCCAATCAGAGGATACTACGCAACCTGTAAGAGGCATGTGACTTCAGTTCGTAGGCATCCATTCAAATTCGTTTCTGTTTAAATGAGCACTATACTTCGCTTTATCCCTTAAATAATCACTGATAAATGTGTAATTCGTGTGCGAAAAACGTGGAAGAGAGCGCGCGCAACGAAAGAAAATGGGGTGTATGGTCTCCAGTAGGCAAGATGATGTAATGCTGCTTTACGTAACAGTACGGCCTTAATTAAGAAGCACTTTTACACTCGTGTAACACAAGCTCCCATTTTGAACGAGACTTGCGATACAGACGTAACTTTGCAGCGCGACCTGTTTCGTAGTAGGTTGCGTCGTTACTAAGGATTTGAGCGCCACCGCCTTAACCGTTTCTGGGAAGATTGTTTTCTGTTAGCATCTTTCAGAACAATTGAAACAAAAAAATCGGGTAACTGAATACGCACGTATATGTTCTCTAAAGAAGTGCCATACCATCCCATCCCCTCCCTCCCCCCCCCCCCCCCCCAGAAAAAAAGTTTAAAATGAGGCAGATACGTAGAACTACTAACGTTAAGCCCCATGTAGTGTAGTGAAAGATCCAAATTTGGCGAACAGCTAGAAATTATGAACACAGATCATTTTTACGGTGTCGCACTGAATTTTCGGCATAGTAACTGACGCGATTGTTGGCCAAGAAGAGAGCAACGTTTACAGAATGTTTTTAAATACTCCAGCTAACGATTATCCGACACACAGGCGTCACCAGTGAGAAGCGGACGGGGACAGAAGCGCGTGCGTTTCGCTCGTAAGGCACCAGAAGCGAGCGTACCTGTATGACGCGCAAGACGAGGCGAAGCGAAGGCGGCGCGCGCTACGGAGGTCTGCACGCGACTGGCAGCTGACCGCCGGCCGCGACCAGACCAGCTCTGGCTAAGCTGGCCTGCCACCACACTCGGCCGATCCTCATTAATGCCGCGCTACGACCTTGCGCCAAACACACACGCTCTGCCTGCATCCGACAAATACCGACACACTGTGTACCCGCCAGCAGCAATCTGCGCTGCGCTACTGTCACCGATACCAGAGAAACGTGGCAATTTCAAGCTCATGCAGCTAAAGAAGGGTTCGGTCAAAAATCATTCATCGATACAGTCCCCTGTTCAGTCATTGCCCTCTAACATCTGATTCGGTGACCGTGCCTGTGTACTCTTCGTTTGGCTATTGTCTACAACAGAGTCGGGTTCTTTTGGAAGGAGGCTCTCTCAAGTCTGTAGCTGATTGATCGGTCTTTATCTTATCCTCCCAAATGGTTAGTGGTCTGCGCATACGACGCTAGTTCGAGGCCGAGCAATTTTCCCACGACGGGGAAAAATAGTTCTAAAGGTTCTAAGAATACCACCACTTGCAAAGTAGGTTAGAAATCAGATTAATAATGTTGCTCGCACAGCATATGTTCGCTTTATCGGGCAACAACAAATTATTGACTGTGGACGGTATCGTCAGAATGTAAATAATGAAGTCACTGTAAAAAAGTCATTAATTTTGGGACTTATCTTGAAAGGATTCCCACGTAGATTTCGTCGAAGTTGTTATGGCTCATCTTGTTGATTCTAGGGTGATTCCACTTTGACTGCTAAATGTCCAGATCTGTATTTTAGCAATATTTAAAGACCTAACAAATGCGTTTTTCCGGAAATTCTTAATGGTCAAACAATCCCAGATCAGAACAATGGTATGGTAGAAATCATTTTTGACTGTGTTCACGATCCACATTTTTATTAAATTTCTTGTAAATTCCAATATACTTCTTCTTAATTGTCACATCATCAAGAAAAGAGTTTTGTATCAATCTTCATATATTTAATTTCCACTTTAACCAAACAAGACTTGACTGTTCCTTTACAAAGCGAAATAACAACTTAACTTCTGCAAAGTGAAACAAAGACTGCTCTGTGCGCATTCTCGCCAAAACGGTTACAAGTACGTCAAAGATTATGACAGTCTCACAGAAATGAATACACACAAGAACCGTGTCACTGTAATATATCGGTACATCGGAGTACCTATACATTAATAAAACCAAATGTGAATGTTGTCACAAAAATATGTCTGTTACTTCGTAGAAAAGTAGTACGATATTACTGGTATCGAGAACTGGGGTTGGAGTGTCGTAATGGTCACGTAAATAAAGAACCATTACAAGGTCCAGCCAGGAAGCGGAACATTACAGAAGCTGTGTAATCGGGAGCCGGAAATTGCCACTGAAAATGCCAACTTTGTGCTCCTGACTCGAATTGTCTGGGATGTCTGACTGAACGAACTTCGTAGAGCTGTCTGGAGCTCGTGAATTCGAGAAGTCTACATGCAGCCCTCCGGGGCCGCAGAAGTCGTATGCCCTATTGGGCAGAGGTGAGAAATAAGCAACGAAAATAAAAGTCGGGAGTAGGTGATCCTTCGTGATCAGTCTAATTACTCAGTGCAGAAAGAAGATTTCAGAATCTGAAGTGTGTTTCCGGTAGCGGGCGTAGAATTATGCCTGGGCGAGTATTGTGCATTAGCCAGTGTGCTCTTGTTCAGAAAAAAGAGAAACCTCAGAGTAGAGTGTAGGGTGATTAGCTGGTTGTTGGTTCAAAGTGGCGCACTTGGCTGAGGTTAATTCGTGCCAATAAAATTCATTTGAGAGTGCTGTTTTTGTGTGACTTTCCCTACTGATTTTGAACTGTATTGATGTTCTGTTGCTGTGGCGATATTTGGCGAGAGTTGCTAGAGGCCAGTATGATGATCGGACCTCGCAATCTTTCTGGAAATAGTTGTATTGCTACAAAGCTTTGATTATTGACATTAAGATAGTGAGAAGTTTAACCGTGTCTTGCGGGTTGAAGCGAGACCGGTGACCCGGATTTAGGCTGATTTTATAGTGTTACAGAGGAGGGAATTAATTCGAGACCGCCAATAAATGTTTCCAATCAAATCCGTGAAGCAGTAAGTCGCGTGATTAGTTATGCGGGATGCACGCTGCTAAGCCTACGTGGATTCCGGTCGCGACCACGACTGACACGTCGCGCGACGCTACAAGTCTAGGAGACTGATGGGCTCAGAAGTTAAGTCCCATAGTGCTCAGAGCCATTTGAACCATTTTTTTGTTAAATTCAAAAGGCTCCAAGCACTATGGGACAACATCTGAGGTCATCAGTCCCCTTGACTTAGAACTACTTAAGCCTAACTAACCCAAGGACATCATACGCATCCATGCCCGAGGTAGGATTCGAACCTGCTACCGCAGCGGCACCGCGGTTCCGGACTGAAGCGCCTAGAACAGCTCTGCCACAGCGGCCGGCCAGTGTTAAATATCTATAATAATGTAAATAGATGAAAATCAGACGGTGCCTACTCTGAAGAATATGGCTAGTGTGCCGACAATATTTAATACGAAACCCTTCGTTTTACCATTGAAAAACACCTAAGCAGGTGAATTGTGATGGAAGATGACTCACCTCACATACAACAGCAATGAGCGCACAAAATCTGCCCGATGTGTGGACAGTCCAAATACTTCTTACTCTTAAGTACTCTCTTTGATGTGGCTATGGCGCCAGCCATTTTATAAACCTTTAATCACCGATCGTCCAATGAAACATTGGACGAAATCTCGTGTTTGCTACATAGTCGCAAGTTTAGGCCGCCTTTCATAATACCCATATCCACGAGATGAACGAAAGAGTAGGCCCATTCAAACGTACTACAACTGTGGAAAATGAAGCAGAGCTCTTCAATATACTCACAAACTAGGGTGAAGTCATTTACGGTCCAAAAACAATCATTTGACATCGGGGAACCCAGTTTACCTATTTTAACGGGCTACTGACAACTGTAAGAAGACTTATAAACAAAACTATTGCGCATATCAAGTGCACACTTTGCTTCCCTTTATTGCGCACCAAGTACCAACATAGACGGTATTTAAATGATACCATCGTCATTTCCATGTCAGATCGGAAATTTTTCCATTGCCCTCGTGCTATTCAGTATTGCAGCAGCTGCTCTAACCGTGTTACGCGGTGTGACACTTAGTAGACTATACCGTAGATTTTCGTTCGTTCAGTGGCTTACATTCTCAGTGGAAACGTAAAGTTTCAAATTTTTCAAACAATATTAGTGAAAATTCTGTGTTTAATCTGCAAACACTTTGTAATCAGTAACAGATATTAGTTACATTGCGTTTCGGTGAACTGACTCCATCCTCAGTTGACTACCGTGGATTTTTATTCGTCTGCGCACCTTTTGTGACTAACACCGTTCCAGGTTCTACATTAATAGAATTTTCCGTTTAACTGCTGTATAAGTAAAACATTTTCGATGATGTTGAGCTACAGTCACGCAATATTGTTCAATAGAGTAAACAGTCATTTGTGTACTACTAGAGTTATCTTTTGTACTATCTAGATTTCGGCTTTTATGCCAGTATCAGGTACAATGCTAAAAGCTGTTGGACCATTATTATGTCATATCTGTTAAGGCAGTCCAAAAGAGGTAAACAAGACTAAAATATGTCTTTAAGATGTAGCTGTCAAAGAATGTAGACTTTGGAAGACATGGACACTGTACATTCTAGAGTCTATATTCTTTGACAGATCTTAAAGACATGTGTTCGTATTAATCTGCCAGAAAGTTTCAACACTGTGTGCAGGACAGATACGTGGACTCGGGACCTTTGCCTTTCGCGGGCAACTGCTCTACCGACTTTTTTCTTGTTAATTTCATTTTGCGACTGCCGCAGATTACCTGTGGGTGATTCATGGGCGCGGAGATGGCATGTGATAAAGAGACTCCGATGTGTCCCAACGGGTTCAGATCAGGCGAATTTCGTGGCCAGGCCTTCAAACTGAGTTCACTAACAAGCTGCTCAAAGCGCTATAGCACTATGGCTTAGTGATAGGGGAAGTTATCCTGCTGGGAAATGTCAGTGCCATCGGGGAGGGGGGGAGACATCAGGCAACAATGGATGCAGGTGTTCCGCAACAATGGATGCAGGTGTTCCGCAACAATGGATGCAGGTGTTCCGCAACAATGGATGCAGGTGTTCCGCAATACTCACGCAGTCCACAGCTGTCACGATGCCTTGGATTCCAACCACAGGAACCATGGAAGCCCACGTTAGTTTGTGGTGCGGTGGATGTTTCGAGCAGCTGTTCTCCTGGGTGATTGTGTATCCGGACACGACCTTTGATCTGGTGAAACCAAAAAGTGATTCATCTAATCGGGCTACACGTTTCCATTGATCCACGGTCCTGCCTCCACAGACAAATTAACGTGGGCTTCCATGGATCCTGTGGTTGGAATCCAAGGCACCGTGACAGCTTTGGGCTGCGTGAGCAGTACTGCTGACCACCTGCATCAATTATTGCCTGATATCTTTCCCCGATGGCGCTGGCATTTCCCAGTGGGATAACATACCATTGCGTCAACATGGGAACACGTCTGCTTTGAAACTTCACGTTCAACAATGTGCTCCGGAACACTTGTGCCTGCACGCTGTCGTCAGATTTGCCACAGTTCGCCGTCTATCCTGCTTTACATAGCGTGTAAGCCTCTGACTTCAATGTTCTTTTATGAGGCGTGGACGTCCAACACCTTGTCGCCTAGCCGTGATTTCTCCGTCCTTCGGCTACTTTCTGCAAATGCTAACGACAGTAGCAGCTCACCAGTTTCACCTTTCCCGAGATGCTCTTTCCCAGGCGGCGGAGCGTAACAATCCACAATTTGACAAAGTCCCTTATGTCAGTGGATATCACTATTTGCGGCACGTATCGCCGCTACAACGATACCCCATTCGTCTCTGCTCCAATTACATACAGGAGCCGGAGAAAAATATGGAAACACAGCGAGAAATGCATGTTTTATCATAAGAGCAAATGTATTTGATCACGAACGGCACATGTGCCAAGAGCCTGTCGTGGTCAGAACAATGTTCTGTGTACTTTTGAGTGCATTATGTCGGAGTTAAGCGAATTCGAACGTGGGCAAATCATTGGCGCTCATATGGTGGGAGCTTCTGTAACCAAGGTAGCCACGGTGGTGGGTGTTTCGAGAGGCACCGTATCGAGGATTTATATCTCATACAGGGAAAATGGAGAAACATCGACCTCTAAGTCACAAAGCGGACGCAATTTGTGTGTGGAGCGGTGTGACGGACATTACTGAAGATGATTGTGATGAAAAGTCAGGGGACTACAGCAACAAGTCATTGTAGAACAGCATGTCACACTCGTAAACCCGGTCAGCACTAAAAGAAAACGAAGGTAGCTCCAGAAGAAGGGAACTGCAAACCGAGCTGGAATTCAAAAACCACTCATCAGTGATGCATATGGCTGTAACAGGAAAAGGTGATGCCAACACCATGAAAGCTGAACTACGGAGCAATGGAATAAAGCCATTTGGTCGGATGAGGCTTTTTTCACAGAGTTTCCACCTTCTGGCCGAGTTAACGTACCAGAAGTAAAACATGGTGGGGGTTCGATGATTATGTGGGCAAGCCTATCATGGTATTCCATGGGTCCCCTGGTTGCTCCACACGGTCGCCAAGGATTTATGTGACAATTTTAGCGGATCAGGTCCACTCCATGGTACAGTGTTTGTTCCCAATGGCACGAGGATGAATTATCGTATTTCCCCTACCACCACAGTCACCAGATCTCAATATTACTGAGCCTTTGTGGTCTACTTTGGAGAGAATGGTGCTAGGTAGCTATCCATTTCCATCATCATTACCTGACCTTGCCACTAGTTTTCAGGAAGAATGGTACAGGATTCCCTTGAAAATCGTACAGGGCCTGTATAACCATTCCAAGAAGAATGGAAGATGTTTTGAATGACAACAGCGTTCCTACACCGTATTAGGCATGGCAATGTCTCTTTTTTTCATCCTCTATATTTTCCTTACAGTTTCACATGCCCACAACGCCACCAGGCGGCAATGATCATAATGTTTTGGAGATATATATATATATATATGTATGTGTGTGTGTGTGTGTGTGTGTGTGTGTGTGTGTGTGTGTGTGTGTGTGGCGGGAGGGGGGGGGGGGGGGCAAGCAACACTTCATGGAGAAATTGTGTAATAATAACTTTTCTTTCGTTTGGGATGCGCAGGTTGGTCCGAAATGCAAAGGGGAGACAATCCTAATTACCCCGTGCCCAGCCGTGGGCGTGGTGACAGAGGTGACGGTCCAGCACTTCCTCGAACCTGCCCCTGCATGGCGGGCCCCAGTGGATCTAATGCGACTGGACGTCCCTGTCGGCCCGGATGCGTACGCAGCCCCTCACCACCGCGCAGTACGAGGGCGCTTATGCGTCCCGGGAGGCCATTCCAACAACCCGTGGTGCCTCGGTTGCCGCATAGTCGCTCATTGGCGATGTCTTATGCGGCAGCTCACATGCGGGTTCCACCGTATGTGATGGAACGTCGGCCCGGACTTTGACCCGACGACGACGACTCAGCGCCCCTCTCCACCGGACATTCTTTTTGCTCAGAATAACATCAGATAGCGACGGACACGCTCCTGGTTCCAGCAGGTATCATCGCGCAGGACCACACGCGAACAGACCGCAGGGATCAAATGCTGACAGTCTTACTTTACCAGGAATAAAATGTGTGTGGACTACTTATAACTTTAGCTTAGCCTTCTACCGAGTGTTGCATTTTGTAGTTTCCATTTTGTGATAAATTTTAGTGTAGTTTTGTTCCAAATTTTATATTTTTTCACTTTTCATATCGCAATAAAGTTTCTGCAGCCTTGGTTCGAGAAATGGAAACTTCTTAAATTCTCATTTTTCCTCCAGGTATGTATTTACAACAACATTTTGACGCGGCGTGTTTCGGTAGCTAGATGCTGTCCTCTGCTGAGTGACTGTTGCGTTAGGTGCCGAAATGTCTCCTATAAAAAATAATCAGTGTAAATTTGTGTCATTTTATGGATTTTGTACTCAGATGTAAAACCATTTCTTACGTATCTTAGGACTGTATGTTACATTTCTGACAAAAAGGAGAAATCACTTAAGAATTATTCTTCACATTAATGCTCACGCTAGATTGGACGGAGTTGGTCTTAATTTATTAGGCAGGTATACTGTGGGCACAGATGTTATCTTGGGTTATTACCCGTATTGGTACGCAAGTTTTCCGTGACTGTGTTATAGTACGATATGTATGTACAGTGACTGGTCATAATGTTTTAGAATTATTACTCTTATTACAATTAGCAACGAGCTTCGAACAGCTGGTCTCCGCCTCCTCCTATCCAAAGATTGTTTTGATGCAGCTCTCTGCGATCGTTTATCCCGTGTAAATCTCTCCGTCTCCGAGTAACTGTTGCAACACACATGCGGTCGAACCTTCTTACTGTATTCATTTCTTCGTCTCTCTCTCTACACTTCACTCCAGTGCCAAACTGACAATTCCTTGATGCCTTAGGATGTGTCCTATAAACTGATCCAATCTTTTAGTCAAGTTGTGCCATACATTTCTCCCCCCCCCCCTCCCCGCCACCCCAAATTCGAGTCAGTAACACATCATTACTTATGCGATCTACCCAACTAATCATCTGCATTCGTCCGAAGCAAGACATTTCAAAAGTTTTGATACTCTTCTTGTCTAAACTACTACATTGCTACAGTCTAGGCAAACACCTTCTATAAGACTTTCTACTACTTACATTGATATTAAATGATAATTAACTCCTCTTTTTCAGAAGTGCTCTTCGTACTACTGACAGTATGCATTTAATATCTTTTCTACTTGGGGGCAGCATCCGCTATTTTGATGCTTAAATAGCAGAACTCACTTCTACTTTTACTGTCTCATTCCCTAATTAATTTCCTATGCATCATTTGATTTAATTTGACTACATTCCATTAGCATTGTCTTACTTTTGTTGACGGTCACCATATAACCTTTTAAGACACTATCGATCTCTTTCACTGATTTTCCAAATCCTTTGCCGTCTCTGGCAGAACTGTAACGTCTTGACCACATCTCTAAGCTTATTTTATATATATATATATATATATATATATATATATATATATATATATATATATATACTATCGAAACTTTTAATTCCCTCTCCGAGTTTTTATTCGGTTTTCTTTACTGAATGTACAGATTGAAGAACATCAGGGATAAACTACAACCCAGTCTCATGCCGTCCGGTACTACTCCTTACCTTTCACGGCCTTCGATTCTTGTAACAGCTATGTTTGTTTCCAAATGGTTCAAATGGCTCTGAGCACTATGGGACTTAACAGCTGAGGTTCAAATGGCTCTGAGCACTATGGGACTCAACTGCTGAGGTCATTAGTCCCCTAGAGCTTAGAACTAGTTAAACCTAACTAACCTAAGGACAACACACACATCCATGCCCGAGGTCGGATTCCAACCTGCGACCGTAGCAACCGCTTGCTACCCAACAGTTAATTTCCGTAGTGTAGAACATACTACAACGGGTTTCCATCATACTGGGTAACACTTGACTCCTGATTACTTTGCTGTCCACGTATCGATAACATGATCAAATTATAGCTCCTTTATTGCCCATACGAACCCTTGTCTGTGAAGACCGTCGTTGTTGGCTGCTTCAAACACGATATTTCATCCGTACACCTTACAGACATCCTGAGTTGAGCCTTCAGTAGAAATACCGTGCAGGGAAGTAAGCGACGACCTGCCGCAATCGCGTAACATTCTCTACAATCTGCTTCACCTACTTACGCCTTTGCCAGCCACACGAAACAACATTGTCACGATGCAGAATTCTGAGCAACTCGACAACCTAGTATTGTATGTGCTTCGGGAAGTAGTTCTTTAGTAAAGATACACGGTGACAATTATTGAAATATATTTAAAAAAACGTAAATTATTTACGAACTACGGCGTGCACACACTTTAATCAACACGTAGACGTCACTAAATATATTCGGATTTAGGTTATGACGTGTTCGATACGCCTGCCATCATTTTCGATGATGTGGCGCAGAAGAATAGCGAAATTATGTTGAAGTGTCTGAACATCGATGCCGTCGATGACCTCCTGAATGACTGTTTTCAGCTCGGCAATGATATTGGGGTTATTGCTGTACATCTTGTCTTTAATACAGCCCCACAAAAAGGAGTCGCATGTGTTCAGATCCGGAGAATATGGCGGCGAATCGAGGCCCATGCCAGTGGCCTCTGGGTACCCCAGAGTTAGAATGCAGTCCCCAAGTGCTCCTCCAGGACATCAAACACTCTCCTGCTTCGATGGAGTCGAGCTCCGTCTTGGAAAAACCACATGTCGTCGAAATCAGGGTCACTTTGGATAATGGGAATGAAATCACCTTCCAAAATCTTCATGTACCGTTTGGTAGTCACAGTGCTATAAAGGAATATCGCACCGATAATTCCGTGACTGGACACTGCACACCACACAGTCACCCGTTGAGGGAGAAGATACTTGTCGATCGCGAAATGCGGATTTTCATTCCCCTAATGCGCCAATTTTACTTATTGACGATCTGATTCAAATGAAAATGGGCTTCGTCGCTAAACCAAACCATAGCAATTCCCACCATGCCCCGCGGCCAACCGAGCAGTTTGAACGTCCTAACGCAAATCGTTGAGAAGTTATGAGGATTTTCTTTTGTATAGTTCAGTAACTGTCACCCTGTAGGTTGGTTGGTGTCATAACTGATCTGTTGGAAACGAACCTTTTCGCTGATCGTAGTGCAGTGGATCATGTATAATGCGCATGATTACAAAACTTGTCTTGTTTAAGGTGAGACTTTTCTTGGGATTGACTTATCTTTTGGACCATCTGGGTCGCATATTGTTCTCTTTTTCCCTAATTGTTTAAATCCAGTACTTAGTGGCTCGCTGGCTTAGTTGTAAGTTCCAGACCTCGAAGATTCAGGGTTCGATCCTTAATAGCTCTTAGGATCCTTTCTTTTACTTGTCTGACCTCTGGCAACAATTTGGGTGTATGATAAACGTCAATCTGCACCGTTCTTATGAATTCAGGTGAAACTGTAGAGCCCACCATAGCTCTCTAAGTGAGTCAGTACAGATATAGGAGTAATGCAAAGCCACACCACCACCTCCAAGAGGACTACGTCTTTTAAAGCTCTGCTGTGTCCAAAACAACCTACAAATGCTGGGCGCCCTCTGCTGGGTGCAGTGTGCTGCAGGCCTTAGGTTAAGGACAGCAACTTTTAGTACAATACACCGTGAATACCTACATTACCCAAACCTTCACAGCGCGCGCTCACCCTGTTTTCGAATGTATGTAAAACTTCCACACTATACCCAACTAGTAATAGACTCAAAACAGGGCGGATGTTTCTCAGCCTTAGAGTGCAAGAATTTTTCGGTAAAAAAAACTGTACGTATTTTTCGCCTTAGTGAGTGCAGTTATCATTTTCATCATTCAGCAGATTACATAGCTAAAAACAGAATCTTAAAAAGGTGTGAATAAATCCATCTAAGACTGCAGCAATCTCTTTTACAATGAAATGAACACCCTTAGCTGCTTACAGGCGTTGACATACGTGTGCCGCGACCGGGACTCGAACCCGGGATCTCCTGCTTACATGGCAGACGCTCTATCCATCTGAGCCACCGAGGACACAGAGGATAGCACGACTGCAGGGATTTATCTCTGGCACGCCTCCCCACTCTTTTACGGAATTCAGAAGTTGGTTCAAATGGCTCTGAGCACTATGGGACTCAACTGCTGTGGTCATAAGTCCCCTAGAACTTAGAACTACTTAAACCTAACTAACCTAAGGACAGCACACAACACCCAGCCATCACGAGGCAGAGAAAATCCCCGACCCCGCCGGGAATCGAACCCGGGAACCCGGGCGTAATTCAGAAGTTGTGCAGCCATTACTTTCTTGGGATGTGGGCACACGACGAAGACAGAGGGCGACAAAATTACTGAATAGGATGAGTGTTCATCCAATTAGTACAAATCAAATAAATACAACTATTTCGTAGATCGGTTTAACACGTTATCTCGACTGCACAACCACAAAACTGATACCAATGCCATCAAGGAATTTTTCCGTTAAACCTGACTTCACCGTGTTCTTGTAGTTGAGAAACAATCCCCACGACATCGCGGATCTATAAGCAGTATATCTGTGATCCGTACCCGGTCGCGAGGATTGCTGAGGCTCGAAACGTTGAAAAACGAACTGCAGGACTCGTGAAAAGTGTGAAATTAGTACAGCGATGCCTGAGAAAGCTTATGTAAAACAGTTCAAAAATGGTTCAAATGGCTCTGAGCACTATGGGACTTAACTGCTATGGTCATCAGTCCCCTAGAACTTAAAACTATTTAAACCTAACTAACCTAAGGACATCACACACATCCATGTCCGAGGCAGGATTCGACCCTGCGACCGTAGCAGCAGTGCGGTTCCAGACTGTAGCGCCTTTAACCGCACGGCCACTCCGGCCGGCTGTAAAACAGTCCAAGAACGCCAATATAAACACTTCGTACAGAAAATTGGAATACAGATCAACATAAATATCATTTCCGCCCTTTCTATTGCTCATGAAAACCACAGCTGCATGTTGTACCACCATACACTGAGACCTTCAGAGGTGGTGGTCCAGATTGCTCTACACACCGGTACCTCTAATACCCAGTAGCACGTCCCTTTGCATTGATGCATGCCTGTATTCGTCGTGGCATACTATCCACCAGTTCATTAAGGCACTGTTGGTCCAGATTGACCAACTCCTCAACGGCAATTCGGCGTAGACCCCTCAGGGTGGTTGGTGGGTCACGTCGTCCATAAACAGCCCTTTTCAATTTATCCCAGGCATGTTCGATAGGGTTCATGTCTAGAGAACATTCTGGCCACTCTAGTCGAGCGATGTCGTTAACCTGAAGGAAGTCATTCACAGGATGTGCACGATGTGGGCGCGAATTGTCCTCCACGAAGACGAATGCCTCGCTAATATGCTGCCGATATGGTTGCACTATCGGTCGGAGGATGGCATTCACGTATCGTACAGCTGTTACGGTGCCTTCCATGACCAGCAACGGTGTACGTCGGCCCCACATAATGCCACCCCAAAACAGCAGGGAACCTCCACGTTGCTGCACTCGCTGGACAGTGCCTAAGGCGTTCAGCCTGTCCGGGTTGCCTCCAAACATGCCTCGAACGATTGTCTGGTAGAAAGCATATGCGACACTCATCGGTGAAGAGAACGTGATGCCAATCCTGAGCGGTCCTTCCGCCATGTTATTGGGACCATGTGTACCACGATGTCGTGGTTGCAAAGATGGACCTCGCCATGGACTTCGGGAGTGAAGTTGCGCATGATGCAGCCTATTGCTCACAGTGAGTCGTAACACGGCGTGCTGTGGATGCACAAAAGTATTGTTCAAAATAGTGGCGTTGCTGTCAGGGTTCCTCCGAGCTATAATCCGTAGGTAGCGGTCATCCACTGCAGTAGTAGCTCTTGGGCGGCCTGAACGAGGCATGTCATCGACAATTCCTGTCTGTCTGTATCTCCTCCATGTCCGAACGACATTGCTTTGGTTCACTTCGAGACGCATGGAGACTTACCTTGTTGAGAGCCCTTCCTGGCACAAAGTAACAATGCAGACGCAATCCAACCGCGGTATTTACGTCTAGGCATGGTTGAACTACGGACAATACCAGCCACGTACCTCCTTCCTGGAGGAATAACGAACTGACCGGCTGTCTGACCCCTTCTGTCGAATAGGCGATGCTCATGCATGGTTTTTTTACATGTTTAGGCGGGTTTAGTGACATCTCCGAACAGTCAAAGGGACTGTGTCCGTGACACACTATCCAAAGTCACCGTCTATCTTCAGGAGTTCTGGGAACCGGGGTGATGCAAAACTTTTTTTGATGTGTGTATTATTTTTCCACCGAAGCCTTAGCTACGTGGTTGACGCAACATTATAGAAGTCATATTCGTTCCAAAAAGTTAATTTCTCACATTAAAGTGACAAAAGTCATGGGATAGCTGTATGCACATATACAGATGGTGGCAGTATCGCGTACACAACATATAAAAGAGCAGTGCAGTGGCGGAGATGTCATTTGTGCCTAGGTGATTCATGTGAAAAGCTTTCCGATGTGATTATGGCCGCACGACTGGAAATAACAGACTTTGAACGCGAAATGGTAGTTGGAGCCGGACACACGGGACATTCTATTTCGGAAACCGTTAGAGAATTCAATATTCCGAGATCTACAGTGTCAAGAGAGTGACGATTATGTTTGGTTTGTGGGGCGCTCAACTGCGCGGTTATCAGCGCCCGTACAAATTCCCAACCTTTGCTCAGCCCAATCTCGCCACTTTCGTCAATGATGAAGAGAGAGCCGAGAATACCAAATTTCAGGCATTACCTCTCACGACGAACAACCTCTTGGCCGACTGTCTCCACTTAATCGCCGGGAGCAGCACTGTTCGCGTAGAGTTGTCAGTGCTAACAGACATGCAACACTGTGTAAAATAACCGCAGAAATCAATGTGGAACATACGACGAAATTTGGCGTTAATGGGCTGTGGCAGCAGACGACCGAAACGAGTGCCTTTGTTCATAGCACGCGATTGCCTGCAGCGCCTCTCCTCGGCTCGTGAGCGTATCAGTTGGATACTAGACGACTGGGAAACAGAGGCCTGGCCGGATGAGTCCCGATTTCAGTTGGTAAGAGCTGAGTATGGTTCGAGAATGGCGCAGATCCCACGAAGCCATGGACCCAAGTTGTCAACAAGGCACTGTGCAAGATAGTGGTGGCTCCATATCAGTGTGGGCTGTGTTTACATTGAATGGACTGTGTCCTATGGCCCAAATGAACCCATCATTGCCTTATATTAGGCTACTTGGAGACCATTTGCAATCAACTTTGTTCCCAAACAACGGCGCGTGATGTGAAAAGGCCAGAATTGTTCGCAGCTGGTGTGAACATTCTGGACAGTTCTAGCGAATGATTTGGCCATCCAGATCGTCTGACATAAATCCTATCGAAATTATAGGGCGTAATTGAGAGGGCAGTTCATGCACAGAATCCTGCACTGACAACACTTTCCAAATTATGGACGGCTACAGAGTCAGCATGGTTCTGCTGAGGACTTTCAACGACTTGTAGGGTCCATGCACGTCGAATTGCTGTACTACGCCGGGGAAAAGGAGGTATTCCATGACTTTTTCATTTCCATTTTTCACCTCAGTGTAGTAATGACTACACGATACTTTATATCAAAATTATTGGATTTTGATGAATTCAAAAAATATTAGTTACTGGTTGTTTTCAAGACCGGGCGTACGGCGGCGAGGCGACATAACTAGATTTTATTTTAGAACTACCACTGCGGTTGTTCTGTAGCGGTTTTAGCAAACAAGTACAAACAGAAGTAACACGAAGATCAGAGAAGACAATCAGCAGACGTCATAAATAAATAAATAAGAAGTCCTAATCCGATAGCTATGTCCTCGGATCAATCGGTGATAGGTCTGTCTTGTCTTTTCGATATTCAGTCACGCGATATTTATGTAAGCGAAGCTGATTGACTGCGACATATTTCGGGTTTTGAAAACAAGCAAACAAACCTTGGTTACATGTACTTCGTATAGCATTTTCTGCACTGTGGTGTCAGAGTAAGCTATGAAACTCTCCTTCGGGTTATGGGGATTCAAATGTGTTTACGACAGACAAAATTTAATTTCCTACGAATTCCGTAAACCTCTTCTGGTGAATGCTGGTATGATTTCATCGAGGAAGAAGAGTTCGCTATCATCCTTGTCAAACTGAAGTTGTGCTGTTTTTTCTAACGGCATCGATGTCGACGGAACTGTTAGCACTCCTCCTCGCAATGATTCAGAAGATACTAAAAATTCTTTTGGAATGCGGGCAACAGAACATAATCTGATCGTTGAACTTGCGCCTAGAATCGAAGTGGACGTCAACAGTCCATAATAAGTTCCATACCAAGACCGTGAGATTGAATGCTCTGCCAGGAGAACTTTTTTGTTGGCAATTGCGACGAGTCCGCGATGGTGAGCACTGTTTGGACAGCGCGTGACGACTGTGACCCAGCTTGGCGCAAAATTCGCTGCCTGCCATCACGCGATCTGCTTCAGCTTTTCTAAAGATCTCTCATCGAACACCTCTGCACACTCGTACAATAACTTATAGTGATCATCGATTAACATCAAGACCCATCGTTAGTTGTACGTATGCTGTCTTCGAGAAGCACAGTAATGAAAATGTAAAAAAACTTTTGAGTAGACATCAGCATCAAACTATGACACAATTATCGAATTAGCGACACTGACTTCGTTTCACTTACTAAATGGTATGTTTTTCTTCTACAAACAAATAATACCTCAGGAATTTTTCTGCATTTCATATAAAGCCCCCCCCCCCCTCTCTCTCTCTCTCTCTCTCTCTCTCTCTCTCTCTCTCTCTCTCTCTCCCCCCCCCCCCCCCCCCCCCCCCACACACACACACACACACATCGTGACACATCGCGAGAAATTTATTTCACGCAGCAGTCATGAAAAAAAAAAAGAAGCACGTGGATGATCTAACACAAAATGATATTTGATGGAAATTTGAGGAAATGGGGTTTACTGTAGAATTCAAACGGAAAGATTACATACAATGGTTCAAATGGCTCTGAGCACTGTGCGACTTAACTTCTGAGGTCATCAGTCGCCTAAAACTTAGAACTAATTAAACCTAACTAAGCTAAGGACATCACACACATCCATGCCCGAGGCAGGATTCGAACCTGCGACCGCAGCAGTCGCTCGGTTCCAGACTGTAGCGCCTAGAACCGCACGGCCACTCCGGCCGGCTTACATACAATGGTTGAATAGAGTTATCTTACTAAGTTTCCTGTGTGGGAAGTTTGTCGTGCTGTGCCGATTAAACGGTATTATCAAACCAGTATTCCTGGCAAGTGGCGGTTTAACCACGACTAATACAATAATCTATGATGTAATGTATTCGCAAACTACAAATACAGTACCACTACAGCTATACATTTTACTGGAAACTAATGAAAATGTGGCGGACTAGGGCTCAAACCAGATTTCCCACTTTACGTGAACTGTCGCCTTAACTGGTCGGCTATCCGAGCACTCTTAACGAAGAATCCCCAACTTCCAGATGTCCCAGTGTGTTTCCAATAGTGCTCCCACAATTATGTAATTCCCGCACAGTGAGAGAGAATTCTCCTCAGATTGCCTTGCATGCATGCCACAAGCAACATTTTATCGTTCTTCTTAACAACAAAGGCACTGCCATTATCGTATTTATCAGCAGATACCATGCAGAACCTTTCAATCGCATTAAGTGTACGGGTACGCGTTGTGACGCAGGAACGACGAAATACGGAAGTTTGCGTCTGGCTGTGGGTCGTGCACGGATAGCCGAAGCGATTACGGTTGCCGCTCGCGTGCAGCGGGAGATCCAGGTTCGAGTCCCGCTCCTGCACAAATTTTCATTGGCATTCCCTTATGCAGCTAATTGTTGTTCATATTGGCAACCGTGAATACATTTCATGTAGGTACTGCCACATGCAGACACTGGGTTAATGAAAAGTCGATGACTTAGCTAAGAACGCCGCTCAAAACGATATTTAAAAACATTTGGCCATCAGACCTGAAGGCTAAATTATACAGGGTGCTGCATTGATAGTCACGGGCCAAATATCTCACAAAATAAGCATCAAACGAAAAAACTACAAAGAACGAAACTCGTCTAGCTTGAAGGGGGAAACCAGATGGCGCTATGGCTGGCCCGCTAGATGGCGCTGTCATAGGTCAAACGGATATCAACTGTGTTTATTTAAATAGGAACCCCTATTTTTATTACATATTCGTGTAGTACGTAAAGAAATATGGATGTTTTAGTTGGACCACTTTTTTCCCCTTGTGATAGATCGCGCTGTAATAGTCACAAACGTATAAGTACGTGGTATCACATAAAATTCCGCCAGTGCGAACGGTATTTGCTTCGTGATACATTACCCGTGTTAAAATGGACCGTTTACCAATTGCGAAAAGGTCGATATCGTTTTGATGTATGACTATTGCGATCAAAATGCGCAACGGCCGTGTGCTATGTATGCTGCTCGGTATCCTGACGACATCGACATCATCTAAGTGTCCGGACCGTTCGCCGGATAGCTACTTTATTTAAGGAAACAGGAAGTGTTCAGCCACACGTGAAACGTCAGGGAAGACCTGCAACAAATGCTGATGTCCAAGTAGGTGTTTTAGCTGCTGTCGCGGCTAATCCGCCCACCCGTAGCAGACAAATTGCGAGAGAATCGGGAATCTCAAAAACGTCGGTGTTGAGAATGCTACATCAACATCGATTGCACCCGTACCATATTTCCGTGCACCAGGAATTGCATGGCGACGACTTTGAACGTCAAGTACAGTTCTGCTACTGGGCACGAGAGGAATTACGAGACGATGACATATTTTTTGCAAGCGTTCTATTTAGCGACGAAGCGTCATTCATTCACCAACAGCGGTAACGTAAACCGGCATAATATACATTATTGGGCAACGGAAAATCCACGATGGCTGCGACGAGTGGAACATTAGCGATATTGGTTGGTTAATGTATGGTGCGGCATTATGGGAGGAAGGATAATTGGCCCCCATTTTATCGATGGCAATCTAAATGGTGCAATGTATGCTGATTTCCTACGTAATGTTCTACCGATGTTACTACAAGATGTTCCACTGCATGACAGAACGGCGATGTACTTCCAACATGATGGATGTCCGTCACATAGCTTGCGTGCAGTTGAAGCGGTATTGAATAGCCTATTTCATGACAGGTGGATTGGTGGTCGAAACACCATGTTCACCGGATCTGACGTCCCCGAATTTCTTTCTGTGGGGAAAGTTGAAGGATATTTGATATCGTGATCCACCGACAACGCCTGACAACATGCGTCAGCGCACTGTCAATGCAAGTGCGAACATTACGGAAGACTAACTACTCGCTGTTGAGAGGAATGTCGTTACACGTATTGCCAAATGCATTGAGGTTGACGGACATCATTTTGAGCATTTATTGCATTAATGTGGTATTTACAGGTAATCACGCTGGAACAGTATGCGTTCTCAGAAATGATAAGTTCACAAAGGTACATGTATCACATTGGAACAACCGAAATAAAATGTTCAAACGTACCTACGTTCTGTATTTTAATTTAAAAAACCTACCTGTTACCAACTGTTCGTCTAAAATTGTGAGCCATATGTTTGTGACTATTACAGCGCCATCTATCACAAAGCGAAGAAAGTGGTCCAACTAAAACATTCATATTTCTTTACGTACTACACGAATATGTAATAAAAAATGGGGGTTCCTATTTTTAAAAACGCAGTTCATATCCGTTTGACCTATGGCAGCACCATCTAGCGTGCCAACCATAGCGCCATCTGGTTGCCCCCTTCAAGCTAGGCAAATTTCGATCTTTGTAGTTTTTTCGTTTGACGCTTATTTCATGAGATATTTGGCCCGCTCACGATCAATGGACCACCCTGTATAAATGATCGAGGTGCCACCTATGCAGTGAATTAAAATACACTGACTGAAATAAAACTCTAAGAAAAATTATGCGACACTTACGAACGTCGGTAAACGCGTTTCTACATCTGAGAGACGATGTCTATTCCGATTTCAAGCCAGCAGCATACGAGAGGCGCTAGCTGCGCCGCTATGTGGATGCAAATCAGGTTTGCTTTCAACACACGCTGTAACGGTCGGGAGCGTTAATTACCTCTGAGATTGAAGACGGTGAGTCGATGTTAGTCAAGAATACATTTAAGGCGAGAGAGACGCCATTATCAACACATAACTGTGTTTGAACTAGGTCGTTTAACAGGGCTACGAGAAGCTGGATGTTCCTTCTGCAATACTGCAGGAACACTTGACAGGATTGGAGCCACTGTACATGACTGCAGGCAGCGGTGGTCGCAAGAAGACCGGGCTCCGGACGGCCACGTACAACCATTGACAAGGGAACCTCCCCATTGCACCCCCCTCAGATTTAGTTGTAAGTTGGCGCAGTGGATAGGCCTTGAAAACCTGAACACAGATCAATCTAGAAAACAGGAAGAAGTTGTGTGGAGCTATGAAAAAATAAGCAAAATATACCAAGTTGTCCATACGCAAGATAGGCAACATAAAGGAGAGTGAGAGTTCAGGAGGGCCGTGGTCCCGTGGTTAGCGTGAGCAGTTGCGGAACAAGAGGTCCTTGGTTCAAGTCTTCCCTCGATTGAAAAGTTTACTTTCTTTATTTTCGCAAAGTTATCATCTATCCGTTCGTTCATTGACGTCTCTGTTCAGTGTAATAAGTTTAGTGTCTGTGTTTTGCGACCGCACCGCAAAACCGTGCGATTAGTAGACGAAAGGACGTGCATCTCCAATGGGAACCGAAAACATTTGATCGCAAGGTCATAGGTCAACAGATTCCTCCACAGGAAAACACGTCTGATATATTCTATACGACACTGGTGACGGCATGTACGTCACATGACAGGAATATGTTGTCGACCCATCTAACTTGCACACTTGGCGAATGGGTAAAAAGATTCTTCTACCTTGCCCGATTTAGGTTTTATTGTGGATGTGATAATCACTCCCAAAAAGCGATGAAAACATAAGAGTTTGTCAGATAATAACAGTCTGAAAATAATAAATTAAAATTTTCGCTCGAGGGCAGACTTGAACCAAGGACCTAAAGTTCCACAGTTGCTCACGCAAACCACGAGACCACGGCGCTCCTGAGCTCACATTATCATTGATATTTCCTATCTTGCGCATGGACTACTCAGTTTGTATATTTTCTTTTTTTTCATAGTTCCACACAACTTCTTCCTGTTTCCTCGATTGATCTGTGTTCAGTTTTTAAAGGCCAACTCATAACTAAATCTGAGGGGGGTGCGATGGGGAGGTTCCCTTTTGAGAGGGAAGAACATCATATTCGGTGTATGGTTCTGGTGCATCATACTGCATCTGCAGCGATTTGAGCAGCAGTTGGCACCACAGCGACGGAACGAACTGTTACAAGTCAGTTACTTCAACGACAGCTCCGAGCCAGTCGTCCTGTACCGTGCATTCTACTGACAACAAACTATCGCCATTTGTGACTTCAGTGATGTCAAGCGAGAGCTCACTGGAGGGCGGGGTGGAGATCTGTTGTGTTCTCTGATGAAAGATGGTCCTGACTCGATGCCAGTGATGGCGGTGGGTGTCAGGAGAACGCCAGTCGGCCTGCAACCAACATGTCTGCGTGTTATACAGACTGGGCCTAGACCTTGAGTTATGGTTTGGGGTGCTATGACAGCAGCACACTCGTGGTTATCCCACCGCACCCTGACTGCAAATTTGTGCGTCTGTCTGGTGATTCGAGCTGTTGTGCCGCCATCCATCAATAGCATTCCAGCGGGTGTTTTCCAACAGGATAACACTCTCCCACAGACTGCTGTTATAACCCAACACGTTCTACAGAGTGTCGGCGTGTTGGCCCGGCCTTCTCGATCCCCAGATTGTTTCCAATCCAGCAGACATGATACATCTGACAACAGTGTCATCCACAACCAGCATCAACCGTCCCTACTGACCGACCAAGTGCAACAGACATGGAACTCCACTCCACAAACTGACGTAAGCATCTTTACAACACAGCACATACTCGTCTGCATGCTTGCATTCAACATACTTGCGCTTACACCGGTCATTAACCCTCGAACGGTAAGGTTGGGGTTGGATCCGTTTTGTTTATAACTCCCCACTTCCTTTTCTGAGAGCGCTGTGGTTCCAGCTACCATAGCAGCCAGTCGTCCCGAGAACGCCGAGGAGGCCACGTCAGTCTGGTGAGTGACCTGCAGCTACCCTCTCTATCCGAAACCTACATTACCCGCGCTCGGGTTGGATCCGACCCCACCTTACTGTTTACGTCACACTTATTACTTTCTTTTGTGGGGAGGATTCAACCCCATACTGATGTTTATATTACATCTAAGTTTTGTTTTCTCTTCTAGTATCTTACTAAAATGGCGCATCAACTCCTTACAACTCCTGACAGCAGACTGAGTCAGGGGATGAAGACAATATCGATGCAGAAAACTGTTCAGAAACCGAGGATGATGTATTATCTAATACAGATGACGAGGATGATGTATTTCATTGTGCGGCAGGAGCAGTCGAGTTTGATAATTCTCAGTCAGGTGTAGATGAGAGAAATTTTGAGCTAGGTAAAGACTTAGAGACAATATGGACCAACAAACCCTTCCATTCAAAATTTTCTAGGACATCAGCGTCAAATATTATTACTCATCTCCCTGGTCCACGTGTGGAAGCAAGGGGGGTCACTAGTGAATTGGAAATATTTTTATTATTTATAGATTCGAAAATTATAGAAAAAACTGTTTTGTACACAAATCTTGAAATCGATTAATCTAGGCAAAAGTACAATACGGTCCAGTGGTTTCATTCACCAACAGAGAGCGTTGAAATAAGAGTTGATGGGCCTTCTCTTCATGAGTGGTATCCTAAAAAATTCTATGCTCAGTGTAGAAGAGATGTTCTCAGCAACCTATGGAGCTCCGGTATTCCGTTGGACTATGTGCAAGAAAAGGTTTGCATTTCTTCCTCCGCTTCGATGATAAAGCCACTAGAGAGGCCAGAAAAATCAACGACAAATTTGCGGCTTTCAGATAAGTGTGGGACATGTTTGAATCTAACAGTGAAAAAAATTATAGTCCCAGTAGATGAGACTCTACCGAGTTTTCGGGGTGCCTGTCCATTCAAAACGTATATCCCATTGAAACCCGACAAATATGGGTTGAAAATAATGTCATTATGCGACGCAAGGACATTCTATTTTTTGCGTGGCATTCCATACACTGGCAACGACAACAGAATAAAGAGGAGACCTGGAGATTTACGTTTACCTGCCCAGTATGTTTTGCGCCTGACGGAATCTACCAGGCGCTCTAATAGAAACATTACAGCGGACAATCGGTTCTCCTCACCGGAGGTGACTGACGCCCTCCTCCAAAAGAAACTCAAAATGGTTCAAATGGCTCTGAGCACTATGGGACTTAACATCTGTGGTCATCAGTCCCCTAGAACTTAGAACTACTTAAACCTAACTAGCCTAAAGACATCACACACATCCATGCCCGAGGCAGGATTCGAACCCGCGACCGTAGCAGTCCCGCGGTTCCGGACTGAGCGCCTAGAACCGCTAGACCACCGCGGCCGGCAAAAGAAACTCACATTTGTAGGTACATTGAGGAGGAACAAACCACAAATACCACCATCAATGCTGCTTTCCGTTCCAGTAGGCTCTTCAACATGTATGTATCAGGACGACAAAACTTTGGTGTCATTTACCCCAAAGACAAATAATAAAAGTTTTACTGATATCGTCTATGCACTTCTCTGGAGAGATAAATGAAAAATCAAATAAGCCTGAAATTTTGGAGTTCTACAATCTAACTAAAGGAGGGGTATATGTATTAGATGTGCTTTGCCACAGCAGGACCACAAAAAGAAAATCGAGAAGATGGCCCATGCGGTACTTCTATGCTATTTTAGACATCGCTGCTATAAATAGTTATGTCATTTACAAAAGCAATAGCACAATGGACAGCTTTTCAAATGACGCGAGAATATCATTTCTCAAAAATCTTGTGCTCTCTTGACAAAACCTCTTATGGAAAAGAGGTTGAATAACACACATCTTCCCCATGAGCTCCGTTCGTCTATTGGAAAACTTTTAGAAAAAGAACCAATCGAAGTAGACAAGCCTACCCAAGCAAAGCCACTAAAGAAAAGAGGATGTGATTTTTTGTGACAGATCAAAAGATAGGAAGGGGAATGCTTTTTGTAGTAAGTGTAATCGTTGTGTATGTGGGGAGCATTATGTTATTGTATGCCCTGGCTGTAAAGAAACATATGTGATAAATTGTGCCAAATATGTATTTTCAGGGCTGTATGTGATCGTTTACAGGATAACATTATACATTTATTATTTGTTCCTATTAGATTATGTGTACAAAGACATTTATTATTGAGAACTTTATATTTCGAAGCTGCTGACACTGAAATTATTTTCTAAAATTTGTAAGAGATGTTTCTCATTTAGTTCCTATCTTTAGAATTTCTAAAGCACTCAAGTTCCTAGTTGATGACTGAATCTATTGATTTTTACTGTTTTCAATAATTTTATAGATAATATTTCTATTAAGGTATTTTTTTGTATTCAAGTTCCTATTTTTTTCCAAAGTACTTTATACTCTTACTTATTGACTATAAAAATAAAAAACTTGTTATAACAAATATTATGTGTGTTTAATTGATAAAACTTTTTCCCATTATTCATTTTTTTATTTTACCCCGAAAAATCGATATTTGGAGAGTGGGGTTTGATCCAACCCCACCTTACCGTTTATGTCCGGAAACTTCACCTTACCGTTAGAGGGTTAACATACCAGCGTTTCACATTTACAATGACTTATCTCGCGTTTACATTAACCTGTGCTCTTGCAACGTTAATTACTTAAATATGCTACCGAGACAAATGTATTCCCAAAATCTCATTAATCTTCATTACCTGCTTTTGGTGTTGCGATTTTTTTCGTCAATGTATTATGGACAAGTAAAGCTCAACATTCCCTCGAAGACCCGAATTCATAAATTTAACACTAATAAAAAAGTTTGTAACTTCCATATTTCAGATGAGATATAATAATAGATCATTCGTCAGCCATTTCCACTGAGTACATGTTCTTATTGTGAATGTGTCAGAGTAACAGCAAGAGACGTCAGTCACTTTTCTCGAATGTAAACTGTATGCAAACCAGTAAATTTATTTCATACAATATTTTATCCGATCTCACCGACCATTAACCAATTAATATAGCAGCTCTCCAGCAACATATTAATAATAAAACTAATTATAAAATCCTAAACCGTTGGACTGATTTCAACGAAACATGGTATACATGTCACTTACTGTCTGTGAAGAATCGCTGTGCAGGTAGGTAAGGGGTCGGGTGACATTTGTGTAGCCCACGAGGCGCTAATAGCCAGATTTTATTCATCCTTTGCCTGAGAATGAGAGCATTTAGTGAGTTGCAACAAACTTTACGCATAATTACAAGCCTTTACGAAACATTTTCTAGCTAACAACTCCCACCAAATAACTAAAGGAAAGAAGTTGATCGCTTACTACATTTTCGCTGTTGATGCGGTAGAACTGGCGAATCAACCCTTTTCACACATACCACCGGTCGAAGCCGGTTATCGTGTGCCGATGTACTACAGCACACAGCAAATATCACACCGAAATTATACCGTTTCTCTTCGAATGCGAAACAGAAATCGCACTAAAATTACATTTCCCTTCGAACGCATGCTGTTATGGAACTAAAATGGATGAAAACATGTTTTGTAGCGCTCTCTCCGCTGTAAGTAGAAACCAGTGTCGAGTCCTGAAATGATGGTCAGCAACTCTACAATCGACTCAAAGAACGGACGCAGCTGTGTTTTGGACTGTACATTTTCTGATCTAACGTCATCCCTTCTGGCACTGAGTGCTACTTTTGCTCACGGCACCAGGTTAATATTTTTGTTTGTATTTCCTTGTAACGTACTGTAAGTGTAGACTGTAGACTATGAGGCGTTTTCAAGGCACGATTGCGGAAATGGCACTGTAGGTGAGTGGTTAGCTGTACTGACTGGTTATTAGCTGATCTGGGTTCGATACCTGCTGCTATCACATTTTGCATTTTATTTATTCCTCGCAATGTTAAACAGTTATAAAACTTGAATATATTTAAACAGTTCAATTTATATGCATAAAATTAATATATTCGGTTTGGTTACGATTAGTGCCCTTCCAAGTCTAAGTGGTACAGGCCACCACATTGTAACACACTGGTAAAATTTCGCGTGACCACTGAATTATACACTCCTGGAAATGGAAAAAAGAACACATTGACACCGGTGTGTCAGACCCACCATACTTGCTCCGGACACTGCGAGAGGGCTGTACAACCAATGATCACACGCACGGCACAGCGGACACACCAGGAACCGCGGTGTTGGCCGTCGAATGGCGCTAGCTGCGCAGCATTTGTGCACCGCCGCCGTCAGTGTCAGCCTGTTTGCCGTGGCATACGGAGCTCCATCGCAGTCTTTAACACTGGTAGCATGCCGCGACAGCGTGGACGTGAACCGTATGTGCAGTTGACGGACTTTGAGCGAGGGCGTATAGTGGGCATGCGGGAGGCCGGGTGGACGTACCGCCGAATTGCTCAACACGTGGGGCGTGAGGTCTCCACAGTACATCGACGTTGTCGCCAGTGGTCGGCGGAAGGTGCACGTGCCCGTCGACCTGGGACCGGACCGCAGCGACGCACGGATGCACGCCAAGACCGTAGGATCCTACGCAGTGCCGTAGGGGACCGCACCGCCACTTCCCAGCAAATTAGGGACACTGTTGCTCCTGGGGTATCGGCGAGGACCATTCGCAACAGTCTCCATGAAGCTGGGCTACGGTCCCGCACACCGTTAGGCCGTCTTCCGCTCACGCCCCAACATCGTGCAGCCCGCCTCCAGTGGTGTCGCGACAGGCGTGAATGGAGGGACGAATGGATACGTGTCGTCTTCAGCGATGAGAGTCGCTTCTGCCTTGGTGCCAATGATGGTCGTATGCGTGTTTGGCGCCGTGCAGGTGAGCGCCACAATCAGGACTGCATACGACCGAGGCACACAGGGCCAACACCCGGCATCATGGTGTGGGGAGCGATCTCCTACACTGGCCGTACACCACTGGTGATCGTCGAGGGGACACTGAATAGTGCACGGTACATCCAAACCGTCATCGAACCCATCGTTCTACCATTCCTAGACCGGCAAGGGAACTTGCTGTTCCAACAGGACAATGCACGTCCGCATGTATCCCGTGCCACCCAACGTGCTCTAGAAGGTGTAAGTCAACTACCCTGGCCAACAAGATCTCCGGATCTGTCCCCCATTGAGCATGTTTGGGACTGGATGAAGCGTCGTCTCACGCGGTCTGCACGTCCAGCACGAACGCTGGTCCAACTGAGGCGCCAGGTGGAAATGGCATGGCAAGCCGTTCCACAGGACTACATCCAGCATCTCTACGATCGTCTCCATGGGAGAATAGCAGCCTGCATTGCTGCGAAAGGTGGATATACACTGTACTAGTGCCGACATTGTGCATGCTCTGTTGCCTGTGTCTATGTGCCTGTGGTTCTGTCAGTGTGATCATGTGATGTATCTGACCCCAGGAATGTGTCAATAAAGTTTCCCCTTCCTGGGACAATGAATTCACGGTGTTCTTATTTCAATTTCCAGGAGTGTATAAAGTTACTACACGGAAGTCAGGACATACCACATCCAACAATGAGAGGCATGAAAAACTGCCGCATCATGCGTGATGATCTGATTTATTACTTCTTTGCTACTAACTCTATTCGCAACACATTTTGCAGACAGTATCCACATATGCCACTGAAGGTACCTACAAAATTGTATCACTGTACGTCACATAGTTCAAGAGATACGTTGTCATACACTGATCTGCGTGAAAATGAAGCTGGAGGGCGAAATTCGTTAGATATACAGGTGAAATACGTGTAGAAATGTGTGACATGTATGTGAAAAATGTGTGACGTGTACGTACATATGCAGGCAAAGCCGTAGGTAAAAAAAACTCAAACACCTGGATCGATTTCAGCCAAACTAGGTACACATTTCCGTTACTGTTGGAAAGTGATGCTGTGGGGGGTAATACCCAATAACCTCCTATTGGGGTGGGGGAGACAGCGCGGATAGAGAAGAGGAGATGGACAGAGGTGCGAAGTGCGGATGGAAAGAGTGGGGAGGAACGTATGGACAAGACAGGGGAAAGAGGTGATGGACAGACAGGGTGGAGTGGGTGGACTGTGGACGAGTGAGGAGATGACAGCGATGGTCAGAGGGTGGGTGAAGAAGATGACCTAACAGAATTGGAATAAATACTGTCTGTCAAATAAGAGCATGGTTGGCATTACCCACATATCATAAAAGGTTTAGCCTTAGTTCTTTCACAGCCCAATACATGGAACCTTTGTCCTTCATGCAATGTCCATAAAGCATTAGTTTACTTCGAATTCTTGACCGAGATACACAAGAAGAGAGACGACTGCAGCTTACGCATCGTGTTTTGAGGCTATGTTTCTCTGTAGTCACCACAGAAGCGTGAAAATGAATCATGTCGCAGCATCTAAATGTATGAGGAAATCAAAGTTGTTTGTACAAATGTGGACATCACGGTATAAATTGGTTAAGAAGTTGGACGACTTTGAAGAACGTGGCTGAATCGGTAAAGTGACTCCAAAAGTGGAAAAAATGATTATCAAACTTTTTTCGGGAAACCGATTCTTAACATTGCGTCAAGCGCAAGCAAAATTTACTTTGGAACAGCTGTCAACGCAAATTCGAAGCATTTGGGGGTCTCTTCCACATGACCAGCAACCATCGAACCGTCAGTACAGACTACGTCAGAGCCTTGAAACGCGGCAAGGATTGAAAGAAAGCGGCGGCGGGGAGCCTCAGGAGGGACTGAGTCCTTCGGGCCCTGTGCCAAATCGAGCCGAAGGCATGGGCGGGGCGCACACCATGTGGGTACGCACAGAGGGGCCCGGAAAAGAGGTGGGAGAGGGAAAATCTCAAGCCCAGAGAGAAGAGCTCTGACGGGAACGGCAATAATACACCCTGACCGGGGCCGCCGTTCCGGAAGATGGACAACCGACTGAGGGAACAGGAGACGATAAATGGGATGCCCAGACAAGCGACAAACGTGTGTAGCATAAGTGGCCAGTAATCGTTGGCGCCGGAACCGCAATGGAGGGACGCCTGCCTCCACAAGTATGCTGTTGACAGGGCTTGTCCGGAAAGCTCCAGTGGCGAGTCGGATCCTGCCGTGAAGGATGGGGTCAAGCAACTGCAATGCGGAAGGTGATGCCGAACTGTAATCCAGGCTCCCATAATCTGGACAGGACTGAATTAACGCCTGGTACAGCCGTAGAAGGGTAGACCGATCGGCACCCCAGCTGGTGTGACTCAAGCAACGAAGAGTTAAGATGCCGCCAGCACGTCTGTTTAAGCTAACGAATATGAGGGAGCCAAGTCAACCGGGCATCAAAAACCAATACCAATAGCGTTCCTTGGAAAAACAAAACATGGTCGCCTGATCTCCAGAGGTTTGCATTTGAGCTCCCGAAGCATCGCCCTATACTTCCGTGACGATCAAACCTACCGGTAACAAATTTAGCAGCCCGCTGTGGCGTTTCTGCCACACTTTTCGCCCACATTAAATTTATATTTTACTTCTATTTGCTATCAGTCGGACACGAACATTTAGTAGCAGCAAGATAGGGAGAGAGTACCGTGCATCGAGTTGTGCGGCAGACTTTTTCAGAGCATGGGAACGCGCGTGGTAGCAATGACTGCTGGAGTACCGAATAAACAGCTGGGAATCACGTTCTAAGGGTAGCGCGACAGTACAACGTTGTTAGTAAATATTTGCTATTTCAACACTGCTATGCTTCTCCAGCCACACGGTCGACACCAATTGCATTGATAGAAGGGTAATGATAATTTCGAAAAGTCAAAAACCGAAGGAAAAACGGAAATAAGAATAACACATTACCTTAGTTGTATTGGTGGACGACGATGGACTAATCACAATTGTGCATGAATAAGCTGGCGCCAAACCTTTATTGTAGCTTACTACGAGTATTTTACGAAGTACGAGTGGGGCAACACGCGTCAGGTGGAATATGATGCCGATAATTATTAGTTGCAAGGAACAGTGCCTCGGAAAACTGTTTGTGTGTAACGACTCATTAGAAGTCCTACACCAGGTATGAGCAAATGCAACATGCGCTTTGGACGGTATAGTGTAACGAGTAGCTGTGAATAAGTTGTGTTTAATAGTGCCATGCTGAAAGGTCGTGAAAAATTTTGAACTTTTGTAATACTGTAAATCATTTGTTTGTCTTGTTGCAATGCTCTGAACACAGTTACCTTCCGCGGAATTTAATTTAATGAATGATATAATCAGGCACGTACTGGACTTTCATGATTACCGCTAAACGTTAATGAATGAAAATCAAGTGGTATCTAATATTTTGATAACTTTATTTCGTTGCACTGGATTTTCTCCCACACTGCCACTTAAAATTAGCACAATTTCTTATTTACACGTCGAATCCTGTGCCTATATGAAGAAGGAAACAGTAGCAACGAGAACTACGAGACAACTTTACAAGGCGCGAGGTAAGCAAACCAAAGTCAGTGATGCTAGGAACGTGAAAAGACATACCGTAAAACTGCAGTATTAACAAAACCTGGCATTTCTGCAAAGAGGGAAGGGCAATTCATAAGACCTAACGTGTGTCGGATAGGTAGGCGAAAATTGCAATATCCACCGTCCCCATTCTTCTATTTTTTTAACCGTCCCCATTCTTCTATTTTTTTTAACGTAACGCCGCCTCTCAACTGCTTCGATGTCTTCCTTTAACCTGTGGTGAGATCAAAAAAATGTTTAAATATGTGTGAAATCTTATGGGACTTAACTGCTAACGTCATCAGTCCCCAAGCTTACACACTACTTAACCTAAATTACCCTAAGGACACACACACACACACACACACACACACACACACACACACACACACACACACACACACACACCTGATGGATGACTCGAACCTCCGCCGGGACCAGCCGCACAGTCCATGACTGCAGCGCCGTAGACCGCTCGGCTAATCCCGCGCGGCGTGGTGAGATCCCAAACACTCGGCATTACTCACGAATGGGTCACACTGGTGTCCCATATAAGGTCTCCCTTACAGATGAAAACTCCCAATAAACCGAAATCTACCATTTGTCTTCCCACTACAATTCTTTGATGCTCATTCCATGTCATATGGCTTGCAACGTTAAGGCTGCGTTCACACTGCCGGCCGGGCCGCCGCCCGCTTTGGTATGAAACACATGGTTTTGAATTGCGGTGTTCACACTGGCGGCCGGGCCGCGCCGACACGGCGTGAGCCTCCCGGAGCCGAGCCGGAGACATCCCGAGTGTTTATATTGCCGGCGTGAGCTGACCGCAGGCGCGAGCCTGTGGAGCAGCACTACAGCTTCTGCAGTACACGCATCACTCGTCTCCCTGCTGCTTTCATCACAAGTATGACTGCACACGTCTTTTATTTTAAGATGTTACCTCACATTTCACAATCAGTGAGGAAAAATTACGTTTATTATAATGATACACGTGAAATTACTTTTATTTCATTTATTTAATCTACCGTATTTACATGCATTTACAACAATAGCTTGCCAGCGATCGCGGCATTGCCGCCACTGAATAGTTCGCATTTACTTGTAAACGGAGACAGATATGAGTGTCACTGAGGGACGGAAATGTGTCCCTACGCTACGGTCGCAGGTTCGAATCCTGCCTTGGGCATGGATGTGTGTGATGTCCTTAGGTTGGTTAGGTTTAAGTAGTTCTAAGTTCTAGGTGACTGATGACCTTAGAAGTTAAGTCCCATAGTGCTCAGAGCCATTTGAACCATTTGTGTCCCCACCAGATGACAATGCATTGTCAAGTCATGCTGTGGCACGTTACTATAAGCTGTTGTCTGTGACATCTTTTTGCGATGTTCTTACTTTAATGAATGCAGAATAACATATACATGACATTAACTTGTGTCCATCAATTTGGTATCAGAAATTCGGCTAGTATGACAGTATAACGATGCAGTTTCCAGATTACGGAACGAAGTAACCAAGGAGTGTGTTTCAGACAGTACAAACAAATATAAATTATTTTCCTTTATAATTTTATTTGTTTTATTTACAATGAAATGAGATACGTAAAAATATAGTAAATAGCTAAGTACTTTCAATTCCAAAATTTATTTTTGAAAGGTTTTTTAATTATTTTAAGTTGCATTTTTAACGAAATATTCAACAAAAGTTTTCCTGACAGTTTTCGAACGTAATGTGGAATTTCTGTTGAATGTGGCACCAGCTGTCTGTATATCAGCATTGTTACAAAACTTTCCAGTTTCAACATCCTTCTCTGTCAATGACAATATTATGAAGCAGACAACTGCACTTGACTATGTGATCAGCTACGTAAATGGATGTTTCAGTTTCCTTCCTCAGTAGTCTCCATTTATTGGTCATTATACCAAATGCACATTCAACAACTTTTCTTGCTCTGGAATGCATATCATCGTATAGAATCTTCTCGTTCTCCAAATTTCTGCGAGGAAAAGGTCTCATCAAATTCTCTGATAAGGGGTAAGCTTCATCTCCCAAAATGACGTACGGTAGTTCCTGACACATTCCTTCAAGTCTTGTTGGTGGCTGTAATAACAGCTCCCCATTTGTAAGTTTCTTATATAACATACTTTCTTTAAACACGCCTGCATCAGATTGTTTACCGTAGGCACCAACATCTACAGCTATAAATTTGTTATTTGCATCAGCAACTGCTGGGAGTACAATCGAATAATACTGTTTGTAATTGTAAAACATGCTGCCAGAAAGTTTAGGACATTGGACAGGTATGTGCTTCCAGTCTATACATCCAACACAGTTTGGAAATCCACATCTCGTATGCATTTCACTGGCAATTTCTTTAAATCGAGAAACAGTTGGCGTTGGTAAATGAATGGGAGCAAGTGACTCCCACATGGCCATACAAACGTCTTTCACCACCACTGATACGGTGGACACTCCTAATCGGAATGACGATGCTAGTGCATGAAAGGAGATGCCAGTGGACAGATACCTGAGAAAAAATTCGTAAAATGTGTTACTCAAGTGTGGCGCTGGGCGAAGTTTTTAGTTTTGTTTGCACAGTAGATATTGACTTAGTCCATGCCATTTCACAGTTATACAACAATAAATAATTAAAGAGACATTTTCTTGCACCCTTCTATATTCTTTCAATTAAAATAATGAAATCGAAATGCAAAGACCTGAGAGACAGTTACAGGTGTGTAACCTGGCAAAATAAGGTCATGTGATCCACGGAATAGTATATTAAAATGCAATTCCACTCGGGCTTTGTTCTGTCATATGATTTTCCTGAGTTCCAAGAGCTATGCACAGTTCCTTATCAGTGGAAATAGAACCACTGAGTCAAAGGGCATTATCTCAAAACTCTTTGCCTATCGATCTGTCTATCTTACAAGGTAATGAAAAGAATTTTGTGAAGTCATCAGTGGCTCCACATGATGAACCATCACCACTACCAAGCGCTGCATCATGAAGAAAAAAGAAGAAAAAAGTTGGAAAATTCTGAATGAGTATTTCTGCGATTCTCCGTTGAAGGCACAGCAAGACATTACCCAAAATGACGAAGCTAATTACTTCCTAATGATTATCAGGAGTCACATAAACTCTCTTCCCCTCAGAGGTAGCGTTTGTGAAATTTAAAATACAAAAGCATGATTACAATTAATTGGGGTAGTGAATGCTGTACAAAGTTCTACTGCAAACCAAAAAGTGTGTACTAACGAATCTTACCTTATCGTTATACACAATTTTTCTTCTGCTGTTATACTTCTGCGAAAATTTGTGTTGTGTTTCGAAATTTTGTCTTGAATGTTCTGCAGCACATACTGAAATGTATTATGATTCATTCTGTAATATGAATAAAAATTTTCAAGATAGTTTTTAAGTTCTTCATGTAAAGAAAAAACTCTCCTAAATGTCTGTCGCTATTTATGGGATGAATCCATAACGTCCTAGTTCATCTGTACTTCTAAATTCGACGAGTTACAGCAGAGTCAAAACAATACCAATAAAAGAGTGAAGACTTTGTTCAACAAGACAGCACAGACTAGCTAAAGGCGAGCAACTGTTGATTGCAGCTGCGTTTTCTACTGACTTGCTTGTCAGCTGTCGAAGGGTAGGGACTTTTTTAAATTTATTTACTTGGCCTCCGGCAGCTAACAGCCATTTAGCCAGAGTGGGGATTACCTTGACAGTGCAGCGCAGCCCGCCAAGGAAGAAAAAAAAAAAAAACAATGAAGAACAATGAAACGTACATCTGTGTCGATCTCCAGTAGTTTCATTAACTCTCCATTATTTTTTCTGCCAAAGTAGACAACGAGACTACAGAACTGCGCTCCAGTTTCTGCAGTAAACGTATCACAAACCTCAAGTTTGTTTTTGTGATTAGTTTTACATCATATTTTATCAGACCTATGTCATTGACACTTCTATCTAGAGAATGAGACCATTAAAATAATACGAGGGACCGACACTAGGTCTGCGCTGATCACTAGTAATTAGTTTTTTTCTGCCCTGCATTATATGACTACACTAAACCAAGCTGTAACCGCACGAACTTGCGGACGCGGCACCGACGCCATTGAGTAGCTCGCATTACTTGTGACCAGAGACATATCAGTATAATTATCATTTCAAAAACTTTTTGGTACTTTTAGCTACATTTCATTCCCAACAATGTATGGTCTAAAACGGATCTAACAGTAAGCTACCCGCTACATAACTTTTTCACTACAAGATTTGTAAATCAAGTGCACAGCGTTGACAAATAGCATAATTTCACAATGACTGCTGAGAAATATGAAAAGATAAATGATTCAATACGAAGCTAAGATGTTACACTACCACGTGTACAAAAATCAGATTTTTTAGCCGCATACTTTCTTCAAAATCGGTTGGGAAGCGTTACGAAACTAAGAAATTACGCGAAACGAAAAGTAGACTTTTTCTTTTTTCACGACGTAAGTAACGCTTTTAAGGAAAAAATAAGTTCATAAAACGATGTGGCGAAGTCTTATGTACCCCTAAGAATTTTTAAAACACGAAAATCGGAGAAGTGGATTTTCCCCCATTTCGCCGTCCCGGCTCGGCACGGCGCGCAATGTGAACGCACTACACGTCGGCCTGAACTGGCTAGGCACGAGCGGAGCCAGTACGCGTCAGCCCGGCCCGGCCCGGCCGGCAGTGTGAACGCAGCCTAACACTAGATATTTAATCAGCGTGGATGTGTCAAGTAGCACACTACTAAATGCTGTTTTCGAAAATTTTGGGATTATTTTTCCTGCTCGTCCACATTAACTAACATTTTTCTACATTTAGAGTAAACTGCCATTCATCACTCCAACTAGAAATTCTGTCTCAGTCACCTTGCATCCTCAGACATATGCTCAACGACGACAAATTCCCATACGCCACAGCGTCATCTGTGAACAGCCGCAGACAGCTACTCACTCTGACCATCAGATCATTTTGTATTTAGAAAAAAAGGGGCGGTCCTATCACGCTTCCCTGGGGCACACCTGACGATGCCCTTGTCTCTGATGAACACTCGCCTTCGAGGACCACGTACTAGGTACTACTGGTTAAAGAAGTCTTCAAGCCACGCACATATCTGGGAACCTACTCCGTATACTTGTACCTTCGTTAACTGTCTGCAGTGTGGCACCATGTCAAATTATTTTTGGAAATCTGGGAATATGGAATCCGCCTGTTGCCCTTCATACATAGTTCGCAGGATATCATGTGAGAAAAGGGCAAGCCATGTCTCCCATGAGCGATGCTTTCTAAACTCGTGCTGATTTGTGCACAGAAACTTTACTGTCTAGAGGAACTTCAACACATTCGGACTGACAATATGTTCACGAATTCTGCAGCAAACCAAAGTCAAGGTTATTGGTCTGTAGTTTTGCACGACCATTCTTTTATTCTTCATATATACAGGCGTCACCTGCGCTTTTTTCCAGTCGCTTTGGACTTCTAGCTAGGCGAGAGATTCACGATAAATGCAAGCTAAGTACAGGTCCAATGTAGTTAAGTACTCTTTGTAAAACTGAACTGGAATTCAATCCAGACTTGCTGACATTTGTTTTCAACTCTTCCAGTTGCTTCTCTATGCCAAGAACACGTATTACAGTAGTAGGGTAATGGGGGTTCTGGCACACTTTGTTTGTTTTGCATACCTTCAGGAGAAAACATGATTGATTTATGAACCCCTCCCACTACCCTTAACCTATTCCTATACTAATTGATTTATGACCCTCAGGGGATAATCTGTACTTCTGAGACACCCCTCCCTCCTCCACCTCCCCGACTCCTTTGTTAAATCCCCAACCCTCCCCCCTACCACCACATCAATACAAGCACATTTTTGATACCAAATTAATTGACTAATTAAATTGATAACTTAATTAACCCCTCCCCTCTGGAAGATCCCCTGGCCCCTCCCTTCCCCTCACCGATCCTTTCCCCCCACCTGAAAATTGGCAGAAAAAAGACAATCTGTGCTCAAGAGAAAGGATCTCATGACACAAAATTCAAATCAATGTCAATTACATATCAAATTATAAACTGTTTATTTATAAAATTCAATTCATGACGGTTGGCTCCCTCTTATTTGACAAGAAACGCTCAGCATTCTCTGCTGTTTTGGAAGATGCAGGTCTTGTAAAATACGTCGAAAAGTAATAATTAAATAGATAGTTTTTTTTCCCTGATCGCACAAGGAATACTGTCACAAAACCGACGTCAACGTAACTCACCACACATGATTACATGGTTAAAAATCTTCTGATTGCATCTTCGTGCTGATCCAGGGCAGATATGCTGGGTGCCGAAGCCACGTCAGCCACCTCGCATATTCCCAGACGCAAGGTTGCGAGAGAGGCCCACACAGAGAGCTGACTTCTGTGGTGCGCAGACCAGAAGTTGAGCTATTCCCTCAATCTGAGACCAGATATCTGATACCTGCAAAACCACCTTTGTTCTCTCTCAAGTGGCTACGTCCTGTTCATGTGTGAACCAACATCTCCAAACATGCAAATGGAGGTTTTCATACCTCCTCCGAATACTCAATTTCTATTGGTTAACACTGAAACAGTGAAGGTATATAAACTCCACCTGCTTCACCCCATCCTCATTGTGCTATCATCTGTGGTGAGGTCAGCTCATTGTCTTTTTCTCTTTCATCTACTTATTAATCATTAGTGTCCCTCATCTCTGATCTAACACTAAGCATTCAGTGGCAGTGCCAGTGGTGGCAAATGCCAAGTACTGTCGCAGGAATATTAATTAACAGGTAAGCACATGCTTAATTTCAGAGCATGAGGTAGAATTTCGTACTGTATTTTTTTGTAAAAGCGTTTCACAGTATCAAATCTGTGTTTTTTCGAAATTAAAAAGGTGTTGTCGCATGTGTTCCAATTTATGTGTTATTTTTGTTGTTCCTGCATGCATCCACCAACTCGTGGATGAGTTAGAGGCTGAGAGAGGTTGCAGCAGCAGTGGTGGAAGTGGAAACAGCATCGTAAGTAGTAAACATTTCCTTCTTCATAGTACCGTGCATATACATATGCTGCCGTTGCACAAAAATTTGATCACATATGTAAAATATATTGCATATTCTTCGTTGTTGTTGTTGTAGACGATTTCGATAAGCAGAAGCAGGGAAGTATAGAGGTTGTGATGCCGCATACACCACAGTCATCATGTAAGTACATATTCGTTTGTCAAATTTTTTCTTAGTTCCGTGTATGTACGTTTTTTGTATTAAATCAATATGTTGCTCTTGTAAGTGATTTCAGACACCTCAATCGATTGATTCACTGTGGTTCAGGTAAGGAGATGCCTGAGGGGGTAGAGGAAATTGAGAGGGAGCTGCATCGCGAAGAGGAGATGCCAGATTACCTGAGGGATATATCCCTGGGCTAGAGCAATAATGGTAATTTATACGTGTACTCATTCTGCTCACAAATAACCAGCATTCAGCCAGCTATGTCTGGAATGATCCACTTCTCATGATTCTTTCTCTACAGCATCACCGTCCTTGCAGTATGCAGTGGCGTGAGTACTGGGGGGTAATGAAGCAACAACTGTCTACATGAGGTCTGGTGCAGCACACTCCACTGTGTAAGACAGAGCTCATTGCTGCGCTAGAAGCCGCCAGAGTACAAGCAGACACAGCCGCCGCCGCCGCCGCCGCCCCCTCTACTGGTGCTGACCCAGCACCGCTTTGGCGTTCATGAGCCACCCACCCTCCCTCTGGCAACTGGTTCAGGGATGAGGCAAAAATCACCTCCACACTGCAGCCAGACTACTCACACTAGGGCAACGTACAATATCCTCCTGCACCACGTTCTTGCCCAAATCACAAAATCCGTATATCTTTCTGCTCCTCCACGCAACAGTCATCATCAGTAGCATTGTCAACAAATAGATTCAGTTACAGTAGTAGTAGTAGTAGTAGTAGTAGTACTGTCGCTAGCAGCAGTTCCCTCTTCCATCCTTTTAGTGGAGGACATCAGAATAATAATACCATACTGCAATTTTAATACTCGACGAGTTTGGCCGCCTCTTACGAGCGACCATCATTCACTAGAATCGAGAATCCAAGGTTTTTGGTGATGCGCAGTACCCAGCCATTAAATACAGCACTGTGCTGTGTATCGCACTGTCGCACCCCCATCCCTCCCCCCCCCCCTCTTCCCCCGTAACCAAGGCCCTGGTATTGAAGCAGCAAGCCTTCAGTATCTTTGGGGTGGTGGGGGGGGGATGGGGGGTGAGATAATGGCATGATAATATGATAATGTGGAGCACATCAATCGCCAGTTGGTTTCGTGAGTCCACCTTGAGAGCTATACTGGACTCATGATGATAAAAGGGTCATTTGTGATGACGGGACTGAAACTCTACCATACTCACACTATTCACTTGTTGAGAGACATGTGGTTGGGCGCAGAGAGAGAGAGAGAGAGAGAGAGAGAGAGAGAGAGAGAGAGAGCAGATGTAACCAAATAGTGTGACACTTATCATAGTTTTAAGGAACTGTCCGCATGTGTATGTCTGTGTCGTGTAAATGCACCGTGTACATGAAGTCCGGGAACACTTTCAATTATTTATTGCACAAGAACTAAACAATGTACAGATGTCATACATATTGCATTCTGAAGAGAAACTCTAAAAGTTTTTTTTTTTTTTTTTTTTTTTTTTTTTTTACAAACATTCAATATGCGAACCATGAGTGACCTGGCAGACAATACGGTAATCGAATTCTTGCCATACCCGTCCCAGCATGGCATTGTTGTCTGTGGCAGTCGCTTCCCATATCCTCTACCGGAGCTCTGGTACGTCACATGGTAGAGGTGGTATATACACCCGATCTTTAATGTGTTCCCACAGAAAAGAGTCGCACAGAGTGAGATCTGGTGATCGAGGAGGCCATTTCATGAGACAGCTGTCCCCTTCTGTAGCACGGCCGATCCATCGATGCGGTAGCTCTGTATTCAGGTACCCAAGAACTTTACAGTGAAAATCGGGTGGAGCCCCATCCGGCTGAAATATGAATGGAGAGTCCGACTGCATTTGAGTCATCAGCCATTGGTGCAACATGCCCAAGTAGGAGTAACATCCAGTGATAGTGCACTCGGCTAAGAAGAATGGCCCGTACAGTTTTTGGTGTGACAAGGCACAAGAAACATTTACCTTGGGGAATCACGCTCAAATTCAGTGCATTTGTGTGGATGCTTTGTACCCCATATTCGACAATCATACCTGTTCACTTTCCCATTAGTGTGAAAAGTGGCTTCGGCGCTAAATATTAAGTGATCAGCAATGTCATCCCCATCCTCATTCAATTGTTGCAACTGCAAACAAAACTCAAAACGCTTGTCTTTGTCATCCTCATTGAGCTTCTGCACTAGCTCCAATTTGAATGGTTTCATAGAAGCTTCTGCACGACGCACTGATTTCTTTGGACTCCTTATGAATGTCTCTCATACGTGCTCCACATTCACTTCACTCACACTGGGACGTCCGGTTCTCTTTGCTGGGCACAATCAATTCTTAACGAATTTGTTGTGCCAGTGGTAAATGACCTTCCTTGGTGGTGGCTTCTTACCGTACTTGGTGCTATACAGCCGTTGAACAGCTGTAGCACACTTGTTTTTGTCGATCTCCAACACACAGAAAGCTCGCTCCGCACCTGACTTCGCCAGGTTAGCGACTAGCGCTGACTATCGGCAAACAAACAAACTATGCTGTGGCGGTATAAATGGAAAAAGCTTTCAGGGCTTCTCTTCAAAATGACATATGTACGATATCTGTACAATGTTTGGTTCTTGTGCATTAATAATTGGAAGTGCTCTCAGACCTTATGTACACCCTGTATTTATTTATATACACTTTGTGCTTGGACAGTTTGTGTACTGTGTACATATTTGTAAATATACATGTACACCATGTGTGTTAAAAACTGTGTAAATATATGGACGCACACCATCTGTAACAATGAAAAAAATGTATGCAATTGCATGTTGGATGACAAAAATACATAAATATTGTATGTAGCATGTCATGTGCCATGTACATTTGCAATAAATATTTCAGCCAATGAATTTTTCATTAATATCATTAAAAAAAATTTTTGTTGAAAAGGTTGAAACTGTAATCTCAAGAACTGAACTTTATCTCAGGAACTGAATTGTAATCTCAAAAACAAATTGTGTCTCAGGAACTGAATAAATGAAAAAATTCGTCATCATACGACTTTGTTGTTATTTACAAAAAACCTTACCTCAATTGTATTTATAAAGGATGTACAGGACACAAATGACAGTTTTGAACATGAAGGTTAAGTTTAACATGGAATATGATAACGTATATAGAATGGTTGCATGGGACAACGGTTATCGTGCACCACAAATTGGCTTATGGGAGCACGATGCACATTACTGTATCCACATCCAAAGGCTTACAGCAAACTTGTCTAAAATTATATTTCCTGTGCTTAAAGAAAACCACAGAGACAACAGCTGGGCGATACTGTATACTATCAAACAGGGAACAGAGTGAAATCAGTGAAAAAGTATACATATCTGGTAAAAATTCATTTATTTCTCATCCATCTTGAAAGTAATTTTACATTTTCACAAGCAGACAACACTATTTTCACCCATATTCCCGAGTCGATGGAGAGCATGACACCTGTAGAATCCTAGGCCTTGAATACCAGCAAACTTGAAAGATTTGATGCATCCATGTGATCTTCTCCTTCCCCTTCATGTAGACAATGTTAACCATGTGTTCGAATAATGGAAGCAACATCATCATATCTTCCAGAATCATCTCAGTGAATACCATGGTAGAATTGTGTCAACCAATTTGCTGGGTTGGGTTGTTTGGGGGAAGAGACGAAACAGCGAGGTCATCGGTCTCATCGGATTAGGGAAGGACAGGGAAGGAAGTCGGCCGTGCCCTTTCAAAGGAACCATCCCGGCATTTGCCTGGAGCGAATTAGGGAAATCACGGAAAACCTAAATCAGGATGGCCGGACGCGGGAAACCAATTTGCTCTCCATGTTTTTGCAAATTTTCTTGAAAGGCCTTGGTGATGCAATGTTTACTGAGAATGTCCATATTATTCCAACATTTTCTGTTCATGCTATGAATGAGACAAAAACTTGTATCCCGCAAATTATGTCTGTCGATTTCTCGTGTACAATTTGTCGCTTACCGCTACCATCAGCCAACTCGCCACAAATGGAATAAATAACTGTCTACGATCTCGTCAAATGGTCGCACTGCATATGACATTCACAGCACAGCACTCGGTACACTGTGTGATGTAGGTGTGCAGCACGACCCGAAACTCGACCGCCATCGTTCTATAGCGAACATTAATACGAGGTGGGTCCACCAGTCGAAACGCAGACCGTATCCTGCTCCATTCGCCTGGAACGCATTATTGTTAGTGAAGGTATGTATCTACTCTTCATTTCTGGAGACGAATGTGAGAGAAAGTGATGTGTTACCCAGAACTAAGACTCTCTAAAGTTAGGAAATAATCACTGGACTGAAATCATTTTCCAACTTACCAATAGTTACGAAACGATTTTGGTAAGGGTTTCCAGCCCCATTTTGACTTATGAGCCAGTTTTAAAATGTTAAAGTTTTTATTCCCTTATGGCATTGTTACTCGTAAAACTACAGAGAAATTGCTACATACTGTCTCCACTTATTCACTTACTGCTGTTCCACAAAACCGTCCTGAAATTCTGGGAAGAAAATACGTTAAAATGTATGGAAGTCAAAGAAACACCTTAATTTAAATACTTTTGTTTGCAAAGAAATTACAGTCACTTTTGTGTATTATACCGTAGTTTATGCTTCCAGCAACAGTATAGTTGTACAGTAGTGGATTTCTAGGCCTATTTACGTGCAACACTTATATTAATTTATGTTCTGATTAATTGCCAGTCCCTGCACGAAGCATAGGTCTTCCTACAATTCGCTTCTATCTTCTTTCTTACAGTGTAACGTTTACAAACTTCCTACATCCAAACAACTGTCCCGCAAAATGCAGTACACTGGACGGCATAGGGTACATCGTAGCTGATGTGTATTTCTGTTTGACTCCATTCCCACGTTGTGAAGGAATAAAAATGAACGTCTACATACCTTGGTACATGCCCCAATCTCCCTTATGTTTCGCGAGATATACGTCGTCTTTAGCGTTATCGCTATGTCAGGGGGGATGAGGCGAGAGGTGTTTTAATAAACTGATATTTTTACAAGTGGAAATATGATTTTATTTCCAACATAATAATATTTATGCTTTCTTGGAAATAGATATGGCGTAACAGAGTTTAACACCATGCTCTTCAGCCAGGAAGAGGTTCATCAGGATATTTTTGTACGATGACTACCTAATCGTAAATTCCCATGCATGTCTCATGTCCAAAGTATCATGTAAACTAGTGTGTACTGTCATATGGCACAGCAGTACCGCGTTTATCATCGTCATCAGAACACAGAATAAATGTGGGAAATGTGCTACATATGACTGCAAAGATAACGCTTACCATTGTATGCACACTGACACAGGGTACCAGAGTAGTGCTACTTATGTGTTTTATACTCAAAATTTTTAATAGGGAGTGATTTAAGTTTGCTCGACTCATTGGCTGCTTTTCCTAAGACCTGTGGAATAACGCTGGTTGTAGGAAGGTATGTTTTGACTTGACGGTCGCTAAACGGCGAGGTCGCGTGGCTAGTGGCTCCCGTAGGGTAGACCGGTCGCCAGGTGCAAGTTTTTTGAGCTCACGCCCCTTCGGCGACTTGCGCGTCGATGGGGAGGTTATCAGCGTTGTTTGTTGCAACCAGTCCTGATTCGGTAATATCTATTTTGTGGACTGGCAAGACAGCCAATCCACTAGGACGGGAGGCCGAAGGGCACGCGTTTAAGCTCACGCAGGATGGCGTGAGGTCTGGAACAGGACACGGAAATGAACTAGCAAAAACAGGACGTAGCTGTGGAATACTTTAATCCATAATTGGTGAACATCGGTCTGACGGTACATGCATCACAAGATAAATAGCAAATGATAATGGCGCCTTGCTAGGTCGTAGCAAATGACGTAGCTGAAGGCTATGCTAACTATCGTCTCGGCAAATGAGAGCGTAATTTGTCAGTGAACCATCGCTAGCAAAGTCGGCTGTACAACTGGGGCGAGTGCTAGGAAGTCTCTCTAGACCTGCCGTGTGGCGGCGCTCGGTCTGCAATCACTGATAGTGGCGACACGCGGGTCCGACGTATACTACCGGACCGCGGCCGATTTAAAGGCTACCACCTAGCAAGTGTGGTGTCTGGCGGTGACACCACAATCTACATTTGACTATACTGTCGCGATCAATGTTTTGGAGCGAGTAAAATTATGTTTCTCCTACTTTACTACAGCACCACCGTATTTAGTATGTTTAAATAGTTCTCTGCCTGGTCAAACACAAGTAATTGGGAGGGAAGGCGACCTAAAGGCTGCGTTTTATTGGAAGAGCAGTTAGAAGCTGCAACATGTCTACCAAAGAGAGAGCCTACACTACACTTGTCCTTCCTCTTTTAGACTACTTCTGCGCGGTGTGGGGTCCTCACCAGATAGGATTAACGGAGTACATCCATAAAGTTCTGAGAAGGGCAGCACGTTTTGTATTATCGAGAAGTGGGGGGAGATAGTCTCCCAGACATGATACAGTGTTTGGCGTGGAAATTGTTAAAACAAAGACATCTTTCGTTTCGGCGGGATCTTCTCACGAAATTTCAGTCGCCAGCTTTCTCCATTGAATGCGAAAATATTTTGTCGACCTACATACGTAGAAAAGATCATCACAATAAAAAAAGGGAAGTCACAGCTCGCACGAAAAGATATAGGTGTTCGTTTTCTCCGCGCGCTGTTCGAGAGTGGAATAACAGAAGATTAGTGTGAAGGTGTTTCGATGAACACTCTGCCAGGTGATTAAGTGTGATTTGCAGAGTAGCCATGTAGGTGCATTCCATAGTTATAAATCTTAACTTAAAAGTATATTTTATATTATACCCAATGCTCCCTCGCTGATTTTCCCAATTTGAATTTTGCTGCCGCAGTATTACTCGGGCGTAGGAAAAATTCTTGTTTCGTCATGACACTACGTATCTAGAATGTTTCCAAGTGCGCATATGGGACGTCATTTCTCTCGTGTATGTAGTGCCTTCAGTTTTTGCAACAAATTCAGATTATTACAGGAGTTGAAGAAATTAAAATTATAACTGGTATGTGTGGTAGCAGTCCCATTTTTTTCCGCGCAATGCACCACGATACAGCTACGCGGAGTGTGTAACTGCCTCTAGCATGGCATTACGTGACGAAGTCCTTGTTGACAGATGATACGGCTGGTCTTTGTAATAGTACTCTGAAGAGAATAAAATGTTTTCAACCCTAATAAAGACTGCCTACATCGACAAACGGTGATATTCTCTGTCAATTCAACGTTTTGAACAATCATGATTCTTTAATGCTGGTCAGTGTTTTCGAACGAGTGACAAGATCACGGTGTAATCATACTCGTGAAATAAGTAGTTGACCAAGCTAGGTATTACCTATACTCATATTCCTTAGAACAACCGTATTTGTGGAAATAGTAGCGATTTTGGTGCTTTTTCAGAAGACCTATGGAATAACAAAAGGCATATCGTCGAGTCCACCACATACTGATAAAATACCCCTAACCATGCAAATGAGAATGAAAGCTTATAAACAAATCCGTGTATCCCCTAATGTAGTAGAAAACCAACGCGCAGTCACTCTCAATTAGTATTTACAGTACATGTAAATATCCTACATATACCACCGCCCCCTCATCATATCCAGATTTAATGATTTTCCTTCGTGGGGCACCACAGTCATATAGAACTTTCTGAAAGAAACTTCCGCCATCTGACAGTAAATTACTATTCGTTTATTTCACAAAATTACAGTTTCGGTTTTATGGCCATTCTCAAGTGCATGTTAGATGTTAAAATATATCTTGATTGTCAACGTGACGTATCATAGTCGAAAAAACATATCTGGTCTTAGAGATAATTTGTATTGCAGGATATTAGTGCATATCGAAAGTACATAATATGGCCAACATTGTGCACAGTGAATAACCATTAACACAACGTATAGCCTACTGAACAGCCAATATATTGCTGAGGCCTGCATTCAACACGTCAATGCATCAACTGAGGTTAACATTTGTCAGAGCAGTGGTAGAGATCGTAACCAGATCCACAAAATCAGCCCAATTATTGATCTTCGATATGTAATCATATCCTGTAATGTGACAACTGGTCTGTACAACCAGAAAGTTTTTCTCGATGATGACATGTGATGTCGCCAGGTCAGATGTATTTGAAAATTTCAACGTGCACTTGAGAATGGTAGTAAATAATGGTTGTGTGAAATAAGTGAAAAGTAATTTACAATCAAATAGTGGAAAATTTCTTTCAAAAAGTATCCAGATTTCTTCTATGTGTGAAATAATTCGTAAGCGCTGCCAGCACTCTGGTATTGACCTGCTCTCTTTGAAATAACGATCTACAGATTTCCTCTGAGACAACGGTTTTCACCAAATACAGTTTCTTTCAGTTGTTCTGTCCTCAATCAATTCCATTTCCAGTTTTTCCAAATTAACTACAGTTTAAGGAGTAATTTCTTTAATAGGGACAAACCATGGTCTATTCAATACACAACTGATTTTTCTTAAGACCTGTGGAATACTAGCATTTGTGAGAAGATTAACAGTTTATGCTGCTTTTTTCTTACGACCTATGGAATGGAGGTTAATAAATTTTTTCTTATGTTCCCTAATGTAGTAAACACCCTTTAATCGATGATTGTTCTACGCCAACATATGGGCATTTTTCATTAGTACATGCAGTAAATGCCGATATTCCGTCTTCCCCATTCGTATCTCGATTTTTTCGATATTCTATGTGTAAATGTATATGCAATTATTAATAAAGAATTTTGTACTCATATCTATTCTCATCGTCATCCTATCAGGCATGGGTTGGCTTTTTCAGCATCCAACAGCGATTCCCTCATCCAATCAGAGTATCTACGAAGTGTTTGTAGGAGGATTTATTCTTCTTCTTGCAGAAGTCTATCTAGAAAAAATACAATGCTAACTGCTAATACGAGCCCTTATGGACACTAAAACATGTCGACTGTGGTGGCGATACATGTTACGATACTATAGTGCTAACTTTATGCTTACTGATTCTTGCAAAATCTCGTTCCATAACCACCTAACAAAGACCACACCCGTTCACACGTTATCATATGTCAGTAACACAAAATACTGATCAACTACAGCTGTCAAAGCTTTGTATATATTCTGAAGATTCTAGATGTATGCAGAAGATGGAAATAATGTTCGTGTACCGATTTTATCCAATTGTGAACACCTAACCCAGTTGCACTATTTTGTGTAAGCTTTGGTTTGTCATGGTCCCCCTCGTGGTCCACGTCAGGATTTGGAGGTAAATCCACACACGTTATGTCTGGAGTGGTATTCAAAGATGGCTCCACCTACATTACGTAAGGAATAGGTTAGGTTAGGTTAGCCACAGGTGGATCCCCGTGCGGAACGTCTGGGGGTCTTGAATGTAGCAAGATTTTTAACGTGATACTGGTATGTGCATGCTGCAAACATTCCTCTACAAGGATTCCCCACGATTTTAAACTTGGAACACGCAAGCTGAAGTAAGCTGTTTGTATTACAAGGAGGATACCTCGGATTTTTCTGCCTGGGGGCGTTGTATTATCTCTGTCACTGCTGGTGCTACATAGGGGCTAGCAGCGTAATTTTAGCGCTGTCTCAGATGTAGTCTGTAATGCAGTTGTTACGTAGCGTTATGTGTGACAGTGCAGCACCTGCAGCTTGAGTCTGTGTGCAAGGAGAGGAACGAGTGGATACTTTTCATGTCACTTTTTGCTTATTCTGCCTGTGGGTGGTGGCTGCTACTGGCACTTAATGATTATCCCTTCGCTATGGTGTTCAGAGCACGAGTGAGGAGTCAGTCTGATGTTAGTAAGACCTGGGGAGTGGTTTTTTTTTTTTTTTACTGGTAGGGGAAAATCCTTATTTTTGGTCAATAAGTCATTACAAGTGGGTGATAAAAAAGGCGACAAGTCATCAGTCACAGCAGATAATTGAGTAATGAATTATAACAGTAACGTGACAGGTCATTAATGAAAGTTACAGGAGATAAGGATGCCGGACCAAGTTGCTGACTTTTTAAACTAGGAGTACAATGGACCCATTGCCTCAGGAAGAGGGGGAGTACAGAGGACAATGACCTCTCACATTTGCAGATACAGAGGGCATTGACCTTTGAAATAAGGAGGACAATGGTCTCTGATGTAGAGCCTACTTGGCCAACTAATCACAAAAATGGTTCAAATGGCTCTGAGCACTATGGGACTTAACATCTAAGGTCATCAGTCCCCTAGAATTTAGAATTACTTAAACCTAACTAACCTAAGGACATCACACAATCCATGGCCGAGGCAGGATTCGAACCTGCGACCGCAGCTGTCGCGCGGTTCCAGACTGAAGCTCCTAGAACCGCTCGGCCACTCTGGCCGACAACTAATCACAATTTTTTTCGAAATGTTATAGAATGTTATAGAATACGCTACATATACACGATTAGTTTTCAAGTATTTCTTCATGCTGGTTATTTGCATGTTACTAAATAGTATTCTCAGTTCGAATAATAAAAATGAATACAGCCGTCAATAGTACTATGCAACCGTCTTTTTGCTATAGATACTGTATGTTTTAGAACTGAAAATCGTCTGTGAAATAGGAGTTTGGAGAATGATTAAACATTTTTATGGTTATTGAATCCCATTCTAAGTCAGTGGCAGCTTTAGCGGGGAGTAATAGAAATTTTTTTCATTCTAGTATTGTTGCTGAGTACTTGACTATTCCCCGCAATCTCTGTTAGATTATTTATGACATTTCAGTCGCGAATAAAAACATTGTGAAGAGATTTCTACAGATGATTACGGGGTGAACGAGTATTCTTCATTACAATTTTATCAGTAATCGTGCTCTGTCAGCATAATGGAACTAGATGACTTGCTTCTACTATCACAGCTTAGCGAGCCTGACTGTCTACCACACGGCAAACAACAGTCAAATGAACAGAACACAGTTCGCACCTCCCCACACGAGCAATACCTTCCCAGGCTGAGAACAAAAGCCTCCAGACGGGCAGAATTCCATTCAAACGGGTGCTAATCTCCCACACAAAGGCAGCATTCATCTTCCAAATAGCTGCTAACAAGTTAGCTCTAGCCAGCATGTAATCCGTTTCGCAGAGCAATGAAATAAGCATTGGGATAGATACACCGTAACTACAATTTGAAACCAGAAAACCACTTACATCTAAGGTCACATTAGCCACTAGCCGCCTCACCCGTAGTTAATCTATACTCAATTTTTTCAGTATTAATCAGGATCGACGAATTCGTACGAAACTCTCACCGTTTCATCAAAAGACAAAATTCTCTGAACGTGCTGTTAGTTGAAACACACACACACACACACACACACACACAAAGTGCCTCGAGCCAACGTCACCACCAATCACCTTTTTCCATTAATGAGCAGCTGTTTCGGTGACATGCGTTTCGAGCAAACGAACTGAACAGTTAAGCGCGCGTTGTATGGTATTTGCTACAAACAGGACAGAAATGCACTTCAGAATTGGAGTAAGTAGATAGCATTTTGCGACGTTACACCGTCTTGATACCATCATCAAAACAATTTTGCGAGCACTGACAGACTGAGCAACGCATGGGAGAAGAAAGAGCAAGGTAGGAGACGAGGTACTGGCAGAAGTAAAGCTCTGAGGACGGGGCGTGAGTCGTGCTTGGGTAGCTCAGTTGGTAGAGCACTTGCCCGCGAAAGGCAAAGGTCCCGAGTTCGAGTCTCGGTCCGGCACACAGTTTTAATCTGCCAGGAAGTTTCATATCAGCGCACGCTCCGCTGCAGAGTGAAAATCTCATTCAAGAGCAAAATAGTTGGATAATTATTGTCCTTAACTAGATGTTTTTAATTATGTAGAGAGGGGACGATTATATTCTATAACGAAATTCGAGTGAACTTTGAGCCAGTTTAACACTGCAAAAATTAAAAACTAAATACGTTTTGTTTGTAAATTGCTTTATTTCGGTTTACTGGCGTTGAACGTACAATCGCGCTTCATGCCCGTGCTCTGTCGGCTCCCCGATATCTATATATATATACAGCTGGCACAGACGTCCTCGTGTCCTTTATGTTCTCCCACAGAAAGAGAAGCAAGTAGCCTCTTCTATTGACTCCATTGATCAGGACTGTTAAGCATGTCTGACCACCAATGCAAACCGAGGCAGTCGTATCGGAGCAAAATGAATAAATACGTTCTTAAACAATTAGTTGAGTAGAAACGGATTATTTCGAGTTCAAAAATCAATTTCACTGTTAAAATGACAAAATGTCCGGTTATTAAAAACCGGTAAACCACCGGCTCTTTGAAGACACTTACTCCCATGCACAAAACAGCTCCTGACGTCCGACTACAAGTGAGTTAATGTGCTAAATACACATCAAAAAAGTTTAACATCACCATGGTTCCGAGGGTCCCGGAACCTGTAGAAAAAACTGGGACGGAGATCAACATAAACATCGTCTCCGCCCTTTTTATTGCTCATGAAAACCACACAATGCTTTTTGTACCACCGGCAGCGAGACCTTTAGAGGTGGCGGACTAGACTGCTGTACACGTTCGTACCTCTAATACGCAGTAGCACTTTCCCTTGCATTGATGCATGCCTGTATTCGTCGTGGCATACTATCCACGAGTTCATTAAGGCACTGTTGGTCCAGATTGACCAACTCCTCAACGGGAATTCGGCGTAGACGCCTCAGGGTGGTTGGTGGGTCACGTTGTCCATAAACAGCCCTTTCCTATCTATCCCAGGCATGTTCGATAGGGTTCATGTCTAGAGAACATTATGGCCACTCTAGTCGAGCGATGGTGTTAACCTGAAAGAAGTCATTCACAAGATGTGCACGATGTGGGCGTGAATTGTCCTCCATGAAGACGAATGCCTCGCTAATATGCTGCCGATATGGTTGCACTATTGGTCGAAGGATGGCATTCACGTATCGTACAGCTGTTACGGTGCCTTCAATGACCAGCAACGGTGTACGTTGGCCCCACATAATGCCACCCCAAAACAGCAGGGAACCTCCACTTTGCTGCACTCGCTGGACAGTGTGTAAGGTGTTCAACCTGTCCGAGTTGCCTCCAAACATGTCTCCGACGATTGTCTGGTTGAAGGCATATGCGACACTCATCGGTGAAGAGAACGTGATGCCAATCCTGAGCGATCCTTCCGCCATGTTGTTGGAACCATGTGTATCACGATGTCGTGGTTGCAAAGATGGACGTCGGGAATGAAGTTGCACATCATGCAGCCTATTTCTCACAGTGAGTCGTAACACGACGTCCTGTGGCTGCACGAAAAGCATTATTCAACATGGTGTCGTCGCTGTCAGGGTTCCTCCGAGCCATAATCCGTAGTTAGAGGTCATCCACCGCAGTAGTAGCCCTTGGGCGGCCTGAGCGAGGCATGTCATCGACGGATCCTGTCTCTTTCTATCTCCTCCATGTCCGAACAACATCGGTTTGGTTCACTCCGAGAAGCCTTCCTGGCACAAAGTAACAATGCTGACGCGATTGAACCGCGGTATTGACCGTCTAGGAATGGTTGAACTACAGACAACACGAGCCGTGTACCTCTTTCCTGGTGGAGTGACTGGAACTGATCGGCTGTCTGACCCCCTCCGTCTAATAGGCGCTGCTCATGCATGGTTTTTTACATCTTTGGGTGGGTTTAGTGACATCTCTGAACAATCAATGGGACTGTGTTTGTGATACAATATGCACAGTCAACTTCTATCTTCAGGAGCTATGGGAACGAGGGTGATGCAAAACTTTTTTTGATGTGTGTATCTGACGTTGAACATGTAAGCGAGATTTGTAATTATGCCTAAAAGTTGTTGGACGTCGCTCAGTGCTCTCTCTCTGAAATACTGGATGAATATAGTCCGCGTATATACGCGCCATCAGCAACACACACACACACACACACACACACACAGTAATTCTCTTATTGTGTTAAACTTCTGACTTAAGATTTTACCTCTTAATGAGGAGATTATGACAGCATTTCAAATTTTTAAATTCGGTCAAAAACTACGCGAAATAGTGAGAATCAAATTTTTGTTGCCGTGAAAGCCGTGCAACTGGCGCTGTGTTCCCAGTTTATCGCTTAGTAGCATAGGTAGGAATTTTAAGTTACTTTCGTTATAACGAAGTATAATTTAAATGCTTTTAGTATCCTATAAAATTTTCAGTTCTTTCCATAAGCGCTGTTTTTCCTGTCAGCGCTACAAAGATTCGTCAACGATCTCATCGGATGGACAAAACGTCTTTCCACGCAAAATGTTTTCAGTTCTGAAGTGCACTATGCCTCCGTTGCCAGCAGATTTCAGGCAATGTATGGTTCACACACATTTCTCCCATAAATATCGTCTGAAACTCATTTCAAACGAAAAATATTTAGGCGCATCGTTTAAGAGAAAAATCGGCTGGAAGCACTGGGATAGCTGACCTAAAACGTGCTCTTATATCTCTACCTCTGTTCTCTATGACAACAACTCTCTGTATATTGTGAGGTCTCCTGACGCTCGCCCATACCAGCGCTTATCTCATCTTATGGGGGGGGGGGGGGGAAATTACCTAAACGCGGCTCTCAGGCTGAACAGTGTACCAGACCAACGGTCTAAAATCTGGCGTGCGAATGTGATCAGGGTCTGGCTCTCCTTATTGTCTCGCAAACCAGAGCGCTGCGCTGGAAGTCTCACGACGAGGTCGGAGACCATTTGATGCTAATGTCTGGCTACCATTACAGATGAAGTTTGTGTACGTGGGAACGGTTAATATGCTCCCCGATTCTTTTTGGAACGTACTCCCCAGGACTTTTTCTAATAAGCCTCTCCGTGTTGCACAACGCCTCATAGTGTAGACCACTCGAGTTTGTTGAGCACCTCAGTAATGCTCTCGCGCTTATTAGGCGTCCCCGTGACGAAACGGAGCACTCTTCCCTGGATATTTTTTATGTCTTCTGTTAATCTGACAAGGGTACTGGAACGATGACCAACAGTTAAGACTCGGCCGAACAAGTGTTTTGTAAGTTACTTCCTTCGAGGATTAACTAAATTTCCTTCAGATTCTCTCAAAAAATTCACAAGGGGACCATCAGACCTGTTAATCAACGATATTTGTGAGTCTTTGCTATGTTGTACATGGGCCTGTCGTAATTACTTGGCTAACAGCTTTCATGCAACGGCCCCTAGTTCCCGAAAAAATAATAGAGGCTAAAGTTTTATGTTTACTTCATTGTACTCGTAACGCTCATCTTTCGACCAAGCGAGCGGCTAATGTTCGCGGCTAATGCGCTGGCGGTACGAGTTCCAATCCTGCCTCTATACTTCTCTTTATTCAGTTACATAGTGCATAATATCATTAAATAGTATATGCAGCTGTGACAGGATTCCGAATACCGTCGAAAGTACTCATCCCTAACTTTGACCTCCATTATGCAATTAATAACGACAAATCCGGCTGCCAGTATCAACCGACGTACGATAGAGCCATTACGGAACAGGGAGCGAAGACCGTCCGCACGAAGAAAAAAAATGTTTGAATAAGATTAGTCATCCCTTCACAGCACAGTATACTATAACTGCGTCAGGAAAGATATCCCTTCTATACGTAGTACAAGAAAAATTCGACGTATTGGAGACCAATTATGAACACTAGACCAGAAACCATACGTAGTGAACGACCTCAATCTACTCTTCAAACCTACTTACTTGCAACGTCTTGGCAATTTTGGAAAAAAGTCGGGATAAGAATCCAAAGGCAGGTTTCACAAAATTAACCATCCTGCTTACACATCCAAAAAAGTGTTTTATTTCCAGTATAAAAGTTCTTGGCACGTTCATTTCTACGATCAACAGAACTTCCTTTTAGCTATCAGTTCTATAATTTACCACAGAGCTGCACTTGAATAGCAAAACCTACTTGGGCTAAATAATATAGTCTTCTTCGGAATTGATAATCACTGATAAAAGAACGCGCTCTTGCGCGAACTTATCAGTGATATCAGGATAACTTCAAACTTAACTTCGCTGATGTATATGCATCACTGCTTCTGCCTTGAGAAATAAAAGTATTCCACAACGTAATCAACTGGTTACGCGTGAAGCATGTCCACTGAAAACCGCCAGCTACTCTCCAAGAAGGTGTACCATCGATTGCAACGTTTTCGATGTCCGAGCGTATCCAGAAGATGGCGTAACATTTGGGTATTTACTCAATCAACACTGTGCTACAGATTTATCGGCTTTTGAGCCTCTCGCAGGAATTCCAGTCAATTCTACTTCCTCTTGCACATTTGACAACTGAGTATACTGCCCCATACCATGATCTACCGTACTATTTATTACATCTACACACTCCGCAAGCCACCGTATGGTATGTTGCGGACGATGCCCTGTAGAACTACTGGTCATTTACTTTCCTTTTCCACTCGCAAATAAAGCGAGGGAAAAAAGACTCCTATATGCCTCCGTACGACCTCTAATCTCTCTAATCTCATCTTCGTGGTCCTTACGCGAAATATATCTGGCGACAGTAGAATCGTTCTGCAGTCAGCCTCAAATGCTGGTTCTCTAAATTCTCTCAATAGTGCTCCTCGAAAATAATGTTGGCTCCCCCTCCCCCCTCCCCCCCCCCCCCCCTCAGTGATTCCCATTTGAGTACGCGAACCATCTCCATAATACTTGCGTGTTGTTCGAACCTACCGGTAACAAATCTAGCAACCCTCCAATGAATTGCTTCGATGTCTTCCTTTAATCCGACATTGTGCGGCTCCCAAACACACTCACAATACCGAACAATTGGTCGCACTAGTGTCCTATATGCAGTCTTCTTTACAGTCGAACCAGACTTTCCTAAAATTCAATCAATAAACCGAAGTGTGGTGTCACCGCCAGACACCACACTTGCTAGGTGGTAGCCTTTAAATCGGCCGCGGTCCGGTAGTATACGTCGGACCCGCGTGTCGCCACTGTCAGTGATAGCAGACCGAGCGCCACCACACGGCGGGTCTAGAGAGACGTCCTGGCACTCGCCCCAGTTGTACAGCCGACTTTGCTAGCGATGCTACACTGACGAAGACTCATTTGCCGAGGAGATAGTTAGCATAGCCTTCAGCTAAGTCAATTGCTACGACCTAGCAAGGCGCCGTATTCAATTGATATTTATTATGTGAAGCATGTTTCATCAAGAGCGATGTTATACAATTATGGATTAAAGTTAAGTATTCCAGAATCTACGTACTTTTCTTTATAGTATTCATTACGTATCCTGTTTCAGACCTCACGCCAGCCTGCGTGAGTTTAAGCGCGTGCCTTTCGGCTTCCTCTCATTGTGTCTAGGCAGTCTTGTCTAGACACAACACGAAGTCTACCATTCGCCTTCCCCATTACAATCCTTAGATGCTCATTCCACTTCATACTGCTTTGTAACGTTACACCTCGGTAGTTAATCGACGTGACTCAAGTAGCACGGTACTAATGCCGTATTCGAACTTTTTTTTACTCATCTGCATTAACTTCCATTTTTCTACATTTAGAGCTAGCTGCCATTTATCACAATAACTACAAATTGTGTGTAAGTCATCGTGTATCTTCCTACAGTCAGTCAACGACGACATTTTCCCATACACTACAGCACCGTCAGCTAACAGCCACAGACTGCTGCTTACCCTGGCCGCCAGATCATTTATATATATGCAGAAAGTAAGAGCTGTCCTGTCACACTTTCCTGGGGCACTCCTGACGATACCCTTGTCTGATGAACACTCACCGTTCAAGACAACATACTGGGTTACCAACCATGTTCAAAGAAATTCCTCTGGTGCCGTGTATAAATCCTCGCACGAACTGGTATAGAAAAGAAAGGACCACTCCAGACAAACTGAAAGGTACCCCGTAAGCATAGTTACATCGGACAGAGAATGTGCAATCACTTCGCTTAAGAGTACGTACCACTGAAATGGGCTATACATAGGTCTCAAACTGGCTACTGAAATGGTGCCCATCGGTAAGGAGAAAAAGCTAGTTTTACACATATTGTACGCAAAATCACTACTAGACCTGTAATCTGAATCTGAACATTTACATCTACACGCTGAGAAACGAAATGGCTCTGAGCACTACGGGACTTAACATCTTTGGTCATCAGTCCCCTAGAACTTAGAACTACTTAAACCTAACTAACCTAAGGACATCACACACATCCATGCCCGAGGCAGGATTCGAACCTGCGACCGGAGCAGTCGCGCGGTTCCGGACTGAGCGCCTAGAACCGCTAGACCACCGCGGCCGGCGCTGAGAAACGATACAATCACAACTCTCTCTCTCTCTCTCTCTCTCTCTCTCTCTCTCTCTCTCTCTCTGATTACAAACATTCCGCATTCAAGGTCTCTATATTGTGCCTGACTACAGTCAGCGATACAGCAGCTATGCCCAAACAAACGTGGAGGTGGTTTACTAAACAGTATTCTACAGCTGCAAACACTGTAGCAGAGAACGATGTAGCAATACGGCTCGGGCCACGTCGGCCGCCTCTGAATTCTGACGTACACAGGGCTATGTACACACAGGCACGCGCGCAGCAAAAGCATGCTATCGGCAAGTGTAAGTGAGCACTTCGTACATCCACTTTACTCGTCGAAGGGAAGTGCGGCCGCAGCCATCAGACAGATTAAGTATGATTGCGTGCAACATAATGCCACTTTCAAGCGCGAAGTTGTGCATATTGTCACTTCATACTGAGCAAGCAGTAAAGGAAACAAAAGCAAAATTCGGAATAGGTATTAAAATCCGTGGATAAGAAATAAAAACTTTGAGGTTCGCCGATGACATTGTAATTCTGTCGGAGACAGCAAAGGACTCTGAAGAGCAGTTGAATGGAATGGACAGTGTCTTGAAAGGAGGATATAAGATGAACATCAACAAAAGCAAAACGAGGATAATGGAATATAGTCGAATTAAGTCGGGTGATGCTGAGGGAATTACATTAGGAAATGAGACACTTAAAGTAGTAAAGGAGTTTTGCTATTTGGGGAGCAAAATAACTGATGATGGTCGAAGTAGAGAGGATATAAAATGTAGACTGGCAATGGCAAGGAAAGCGTTTGTGAAGAAGAGAAATTTGTTAACATCGAGTATAGATTTAAGTGTCAGGAAGTCATTTCTGAAAGTATTTGTATGGCGTGTAGCCATGTATGGAAGTGAAACGTGGACGATAAATAGTTGAGACAAGAAGAGAATAGAAGCTTTCGAAATGTGGTGCTACAGAAGAATGCTGAAGATTAGATGGGTAAATCACATAACTAATGAGGAGGTATTGAATAGAATTGGGGAGAAGAGGAGTTTGTGGCACAACTTGACTAGAAGAAGGGATCAGTTGGTAGGACATGTTCTCAGGCATCAAGGGTTCACCAATTTAGTTTTGGAGGGCAGCGTGGAGGGTAAAAATCGTAGAGGGAGACCAAGAGATGAATACACTAAGCAGATTCAGAAGGATGTAGGTTGCAGTAGGTACTGGGAGATGAAGAAGCTTGCACAGGATAGAGTAGCATGGAGAACTGCATCAAACCAGTCTCAGGACTGAAGACCACAACAACAACAAACAGAGCACAGAAAGCCATCACAGAGAATGCTTCAAATGGACAGATGAGCGGATCGCTGTTAAAATTATTACGATACTTTACCACAAGCACCCCCCCCCCCTAAAAAAAAAAAATTGGGGAGGGAGAAGAGAGAGAGAGAGAGAGAGAGAGACAAATGAGAAAGTATACGGCAGTGCCGTAATTCGAATGTCTTACGCAGAGAGCAAAAGACAAAACCTGTAAGTATTGTACGCACACTATGTATAGATGTGCAGTGAGACTTATTGCTCCGATACTTTGAGCAATGCAAAGTATACGCCACTTAAACGGAATCTTGATAACTTTTGACTCCAATTTTTATGTTTTAAAACTCTGAAAGAATCAGAAAACAATTTACCAATATCGTCTCCTTTAACTGGTGCCAGAGTGGATCAGTGTCTAGGTGTGAATTGTAGGAGGTGTGAACTGCAGGACTAAGTTGCCAAGACAGACATGATTTCTTCGGGGAAAAAAAACCACTAGAGTTCCAACGACCATTGCTTTATGTGACGCGTGCATTCATTCACAAGGAGAATCATTGCTGGAAAGGAGGCCTTGTACAATGTTATTGCCACAGATGAGTATCATTGGTGCCTTCATCCTGTGAATTGTCCGCGTCTTATGGTCTAGTGATGCCGGCACGGTAGCTCAGCGTGTTCAGTCATAGGGTTAGCTGCCCTCTGTAATGAAGAACTGAGTTAATGGATCAACGATGAACTTTAACAAGCGTCATGGGACGTCCGCCACTAACAAATAGAACGAACAAAATGTGATTTTAAAAAAAAGAAGTGGCTAGCGTTGCTGCATCTGTATCACGGTGTCCTATGTTCGATACCCGCCTAGGTTGGGGATTTTCTCCGCCGGCGGACTGAGTGTGTGTGTTGTCCTCATCATTTTATCATCTTCATCATCATTCGTAACAGTGGCTCGATTTGACTGCGAAAAAAAATTGGACTGTGTAAAAATTGAGACTTAGTACGGGCGCTGATGACTGCGCCACAAACCAAACATCATCATCCTGTGAATTAAATACAGAACATTTTTCAAGCAGAATAACCAACTTATGCTCTCGAAGCCGCGGCATCAACCACCCTGAAATGTTTAAGAACTTACTTGGAATCCTCTAAGTAAGTATTCTTCGTAATACGAATAGCGTTTGTTTTCAGGCTTAAGAATGTGACTCATGCTTTTTCTGCCGTTATGTCAACCCTTTCAGATCCTCTGGCTACAATTATGTACATTAATATTTTGTGTGCATTAGCTACAAAAGATTTTTTTTTCCAATGGAAACCTCATGTACACATCTGTGAATGTCCAATCTTTCCATCATGCACAAGTGCTCCTACCTGTTGGGCATCACTGTAAAAGTATCAAGTGAATCTAGCAGTGCGCAGCAACTTGTGACTACCAGAATTTACGGCAGTTATTGGTTACTTATACGCCACTGTATAGCAAAATATTATTGGTACTTTGCATGGTAATTACTCAATTTATTTATTACAACAGTAAATGTTCAAAGTATGTATTGAAAACGGGTATTATATATATAATGAATCTATAATCATTAAAAAGTCACCTAAGAGCATTAGAGAATAAAGAAAAATCTTTCTTCCTCCATAAAAAAATTCTGGTGCGAAAGGGTTCAATATCTGAAATGTGTGATGATGCTTGCTTCGCTATACTATGGATCTAGACTCAGTTGGTAGAAAACAGTTCCACAGTACTTGAGAAGCGAGTGGAAAGCGTTCTACGTGCATTAATACTTGGAGGGTATCTCATTCTAAAAAAAAACCACACACACACACACACACACACACACACACACACACACACACACAAAGAGAGAGAGAGAGAGAGAGAGAGAGAGAGAGAGAGAGAGAGAGAGAGAGAGAGAGATTTGGGGGGGGGGGGGGGGGGGAGAGAGAGAGAGTCATCCACTTTGGCCGGGATTACAGATTACACTCTACCTTGTCAGTTAAAATATTCTGTTCCACAGCTCAGCTGTACTTCCGCTTCCCCTCGACAAGTTGTTCGAAGAAATACACTCAGCTGCAGAACAAATATCGTTTAAAACCGAGTTTTTAATGGAAGAGTGATGTGTTATTCTTTGTATATGGACTCGTTTTCGCTCGTTTACGTTCAGGTCGCATACTCTAAACGGAGGAACACTCGGTAATGTTTTCCATTGATTTTCCCCATACATACACCTTTTCCGTAAGTCAGATTTTAAGGTGAAACGTTCGGTCACATACAGTGGTTTTCCGTAAGTCTGATTTTAAGGTGAAACGTTCGGCCACATACAGTGCTTTTCCGTAAGTCTGATTTTAAGGTGAAACGTTCGGCCACATACAGTGCTTTTCCGTAAGTCAGATTTTAAGGTGAAACGTTCGGCACATACAGTGCTTTAGTAGTATGGGCTGAACGTGGGAAAGTTTGACAAAGTTTTCCTGTCCTCTTCTGGTTATCAAATACATCATTGGCAGTGTGGACAAACTGCTGCCCAGGTATCTTGGTTGATATCGGTCACCTTCAACTGTTGAAGCACTTCCTTGTAACAGTTCTTTGTAAAGCACCTGGCGAGAAGCCTGATATCATTCATGCGCCACACACGTCCCAACTATCGCGACTGCTGTCTAATAGTGGTGAGCTCTTTCTGGAAACTGATGTTTGTAACGTATTCCTCCCAACTGATGTTCATAATGATTCCGCTGAACATTACACTCTTTCGCTATGTGGGTGGTAGTGTATCGTAGTTTCAAAACTTTACTGCACGTCCATCAGAAGTTTTGTGAACGCATTCAGATCTTCATTGACGTCTCAACGTGTTGTTCTCTTTCCAAAAACTGTTTAACAACATAAATCATCTATGTCTTATCTGATATACAAATGCTGTAATTTGAGAGCACTGTCTGTGGCGCAAATTGTGTCTGCACTTTCGTTTCTGAAATATTAATGTTAAGCCTTTATTACACGTATCCCTAGGACCGTTTGCTGCCTCTTTGCGCTCTCCAAGTGCGGGAGCAAGTGCTATTCACTCATCCGCCGGTGGCCAGTTGACTTCTACTCGCAATACCATTAAAGCGCAGTAATGCGCCACTCTACAGATCTCTACCTTAAAAAGATATTTTTGCTCATCCTGTTGCCAGTCAGTACTATACAAACTGCCTCCAAACTTAATAATTCTGACTATAAATCTAGTCTAATGTTTAAGTCAGGAAAAATATAAGCTAGTCGAGTGTTTAACAGTTACCGTGGAGACACAGCACCTGCAGAGAAATCTATTATGAAGTTCACACACTAACACAGAACAACTGTAAGGAGGTAACGCGTCTAATAACCGAGTGGCTGTGAAGCAGTCCTCCTACCGTGGCAACAGCGTTCCACAATAATGCCTATTGAGATGCGTCTATACATTTGCACAAACGGAGCTTCTGATGTTACTGGCAGATCACTGCTCCGCTCATTGAAATATTTAACCACCCCTCTTCACATTTTAAAGTACATGAACGTTTAAGCAAATTGCAACACTAAAATGTATACATCTGACTGAAAACTGACGTCCATAGATAAGATGCAAGACAAGTTTCACGTGCTGTGTACATCGTCCGTGACCCATCAAGACTCGTGTGGATCATGGAAGCTGTACACTGTAACTGGCTGCTTTCTAACGTCTATGGTCCAAAGATGTTCTGTAATTTAAATAAACTTATTAGCACTGCAAAAATTGAGACATTAGACAGCAGCAAAACACACTACAAAACAGAGTTTAGAAACAAAGAATGTTTGCTTGTTGTTGAGCCTTCCTTTCTTATGTACACTGCAGTCACGTTGTTCATCTGTCGTTCATAGAAGAAATCATGCTGCTTGTTAGTATTTCAATGTCCTCATGGACTGAGAACGCCAATCTGAATCATCCTTTGATAGGAATGGTAAGAGTGCTGTCATGAGAGACTACCACTAGCTCAGATGGACTCAAACGGGAGCGGAAACTTGCCGTGGTCTATTAAAAAGGTGCCATCTCAAGGAAATAATGTATTCAGGATGACCAGACGGGGATATGAACCTTGGTCCTACCAAACACGATACTATTTATATCTTGTCTGAAATTCTCACGCACATATTTCCGTTATTGGTATCTGCGACCACATAAAAGACAATAAATGTACGCTTACAACCCTCATCTCTGCCAGAGATTTGACTCAACCAGAATCTTTCACTTTACGAAGTTTCACTACTGAATACGGTAAAGCGAATCAAGATTAATATCAGCTGATCATAAAATCCATTATTACTGTTTACCGTGCGCTACTCGCTATTTAATGAGCTTTTAACCAACGACGCACTTTCACAAATAAACAAGTTTAGTCATTTTAAAGCCAAGCCCAGGAATCCCAGAATGTCAATATTGCCCATGTAAGTTTGGGAAGAGACATACGTATTAACACCATGTTCTGAAGTAGCGTACCTCGAACGTTTGGTTTTAAAAACAAATTCGCTACAATCCAAAGCATGGCTAGCTTCCATCCCACATCGACTGTATACCGGATGCATTGTCGCAGAGACCGAGCGAGGTGGCGCAGTGGTTAGACACTGGACTCGCATTCGGGAGGACGACGGTTCAAACCCGCGTCCGGCCATCCTGATTTAGGTTTTCCGTGATTTCCCTAAATCACTCCAGGCAAATGCCGGGATGGTTCCTCTGAAAGGGCACGGCCGACTTCCTTCCCCATCCTTCCCTAATTCGATGAGACCGATGACCACGCTGTCTGGTCTCCTTCCCCAAACAATCAAACCAACCATTGTCGCAGAAGCCTTTCGCACACAATGAATTCATTGAACAGCTTACCTCAGAGTCTGATACTGACTGAATGATTAAAATTTGTTTTATCTTCGCGCATTACTGTCTACATCGATTTATTCTCCTAATTACATCGTGATCCAGTATCATTCCTTCGCCTTTTCCAGCTCTATTTCCGAATAGCACACAATAAGAATGGCGGGAAGTCTTGATATGAGCTAATTTTTCTAAATTCTGTTCCCATCATGGTATTTTAGTGAGATGTTTGTGGGACAAAACCTCAATTTTTTGATTGTTCTTGGAACGTGCTGCCTCGAAACTAACCACACGACTCTCCGTGACATACATCCCGTATCACGTATATTTCGTCACTGGAGTTTGATGATCATCTCTGTGATGCTCTCGTGCTGACGAAACGACCTCGTGAAGAAACTCGCAGGCTTTGAGTATCCTCTAGCCTACCTGGTACACATTCCAGATCCATCAGCAAAATTCAAGAATGCGTCGAAGCTTTTGTGACCTAATCACATTAACCTGTGAGTTCTCTGGGTGCACCTGTGTAGCAACTGTTTTCCTATAAAGAAGATTCAACTTAGAGTTACACGTAAAATAGTTCCCGATATATACCCCCAGATGTTTTAATGTTGTTGCTGTTCGCAGAGATTATTACCCACTCATACAATCTAATAGGAATGAGTCCATCCACCTGTTTATGCACAAAACTGAGGGAACAGTGTTAATCACAACACCATTAAACAACCTCTGTAGGTCTTCCTGCGTTGCGGTAAAATTTATTAGCGCTTTATACACAACATCATCACCCACGAACAGCCGGATGGAGAGCTTTTGATGTTATCTAACGGGTGATTCATACATATCGTATGACCAGCAATAGTCTTGTAATCCCCCGCTGCAGTATGTCCGAAGTTATTTGTAACATCCCAAAACCTTTGTTTTGTTTCATAGGAATAGTGTTATCACACGTATTACACTTGGTACAGGAACGAGTAACTAAACGAATAAAATTTGACTGACATTAATACGAAACTAAGAACAGCGTCTAAAACAGCTAAAACTGCAAAAGATGCAGTTTGTATCAATTATTTTCAAACGTAGGTGAAGTAAATTATTTGATCCTTTAAGTCTGATTCGGTAATAACATAGTGTGGCGTCTTGAGGTAAACCGGCGGTGAGGTCAACCCACGTGCCCCAGGTCCACAAGCCGATACATAACTGTGTTGACTTAAAATCTTGTCGCAATATCCACTCCTCTTCGGAAGTGAAGTACATGACTTACGAGCTGTACGTCGGCCAAGAGAAACTTTGGTAGATGTTTTCTTGAAATCTCCAGAGAACATGCCCCAAGAAGAGTCCAGCAGAACACTTAAGAGGGCTCCTGTTGAGAATTACGAAGTAGTACATTCTGGGAACATTACGTCAGTTCTTTTGTTTTATCTTCAAATCACTGCTACAACGGACAGACACTCCGAGTGCGTGTGCTTTCTGCTGTGCGCCTAAAGTAAAACCATCCTCACACGTGACGTGTTTCTCATCGTTAACGCTGTTGTCACACGGGGCGAGATAGGGTTCGTGGAAGAGGAGCTGTTCAAGTTTTGTCACGTCACATAGTGAATTTTACTTTCCACAGCATTCCGTAACATGAAAGACTGAATAATACACTAATGGCCATTAAAATTGCTACACCAAGATGATGTTCGACTGCTACCCTGGCCAGCACATTCTCTAGATCTCTTACCAATTGAAAACGTCTGGTCAATGGTGGCCGAGCAACTGGCTCGTCACAATACGCCAGTCACTACTCTTGATGAACTGTGGTATCGTGTTGAAGCTGCGTGGGCAGCTGTACCCATACACGCCATCCAAGCTGTTTGACTCAATGCCCAGGCGTATCAAGGCCGTTATTACGGCCAGAGGTGGTTGTTCTGGGTACTGATTTGTCAGGATCTATGCACCAAAATTGCGTGAAAATGTAATCATATGTCAGTTCTAGTATATTTGTCCAATGAATACCCGTTTATCATCTGCATTTCTTCTTGGTGTAGCAATTTTAATGGCCAGTAGTGAACATACAATATTTTTGCTTTGTGGAGAGTAACGTGGCCAATGGGATGCAAGGTTGCGTTCTACGTCAGAAGTAAAACTTAAGGGACGCCACATTGGATTTCGTCGTTTTCAGTTGAAGCCTGTTTTTGATGGGATTTGTATTACAGCTTACGTTCTCTGCAGATATGCTGTTTGAAAGCACCAAGACGTTGAGGATAACTCGAAAACACGTCGTTCTTGGTACGATCTGTTGTTATTAAACGTCAGTTAATAGCATACCGACGATTAGAGCCTAGCCTTCAAGGGATCATAAACTAAGAAACACGCCAGACGTGGTCTACAGCGGGGCTGGTGCACAATTAGGAACGGGCTGCTAAGTCACACGGAACGTGCTCCTCCTCATCGTGATTTGCGAGTGCTGTGTTCTCCAGCGGCAGTTGACAGCTATACCTAGCTCGCAAATCGCACAGTGTGTTTACGAAAATTGGTGAGTGTAAAATTCCTACTTTAGCTTTATCAAAATGCACATTTCCTTCCTTGTCCATATGTTGGTCATGTTGTTCTCTCTGTAGTAAAGTTCAAATACACGAACATGTTTCAAGACAAAAAGGAAAGTTCCATGTTCCGTCATCAACGACATCAGTTTGAAGCTCCATCACAAACAGTGTTCCAACTAAGAAAAATTATTTAAATATCTCACTTTTTAATAAAACACTAAGGTCACTATTACCAGATCACTGCTTCTATAGTAGCATAATATTGTGAAATATATAACCTGAAACAAGAAAGTGTAAAATCCCTTACTGCAAGTAGTGCAAACACTCTTGCAGATGAAGCCAAAAAAATCGTTTATTTACTGCAAGATTACTGTTACATTTCCTGTATTTCAGCATGACTTCACGCAGTCTCACACAATATTTGTAATGGACTGTACTGAGTAAGTGATTAAGGGAACCAAAAAAACAGCGAAGGTCATCGCAGCCTCGCCCCCCGCCCCCCAGCACAGAAGCGGTGGTCTGCATGTAGAGTAGATTCTGGGTGCAAGTGCGAGAAAGTATTCTAAATGTTTTCGTAGTGCGTATCTGAGGCAGAATGTGAGAACCAGCCTGTTCAGCTAGTGGAATGTAGGAAACACCACATCCAGGCTGGCCAGCACACTAATCCATCGTTGTTAACCTGCCGAACGGATTCGATCCGCAGCCGGCATCTCCCCCCGTCCCGGAAGCGGTCGTCTTAATACGCGCGGCCACCTGGGCAGGTATTTATAATGGAATCATGTATCCCAAAATCGAGAACGTTTTTTCGATGAACAAAAAATGCTGGATTTTGATAGATTTAAGCAGTGGTGTAGATAGCAGTCTTAATTCGTTGGCCCATGTTCCCTAGCATAGTTACAAAATCGAACAAACTCACTCCTGAGAGAGTGGACGTACTTTTAATTTACATAAAATCTGGTATTACAAAACATACTTCCATTACCTTAATAAATAAGTCCCAGAGCCTTTTATGAAACACTAAGGTGAATAAAGAAATATTTGAGTGTAGCAGGACGTGAACCAACTACATACACTTGGCTCCGCATATTTATTCACTACACAACACACAGCTTTTGTTACAGATGACCACGTGTTATATTACGATCTCGTGAATCTTTTAATCACAAATAAGTTGACTTGACTTAATTCCTTTGGCCCCTATGGGGGCATAGGGCATCCAGGAGAACTCGCCATCCGTCTCTGTCTTTGGCCATTTGCCTCAATTCTGCCCAGGTCTTGCCATCTCTTTTTGCTTCCCCTTCCACTGTCCTCTTCCATGTGCCCCTTGATCTTCCTCTCTTCCTTGTTCCCTGGGGATTCCATTCCAATGCTTTTTTTTTTCCTCGATGGCTCCATCTAGATTTCTCAAGGTGTGCCCCAACCACCCCAACTTTCTCTCTCGTATCTGGTTTCTATAGGTATCTGGTTTGTTATTCGCCAGAGCTCCTCATTAAATATTTTTTCTGGCCACCAGATATTCATGATGCGTCGAAGACATCTATTTATGAAGCTTTGTAACTGGGATGTTATCTTTTTATCCATTTTCCAGCTTTCACTGGCGTACAGAAGAACAGCCTTCACATTTGTATTAAAAATACGGATTTTTTTTGTATGTGATATTTCTATTTTTCCATATTGGATACAATTGTATGAATGCAGCATTTGACTTTTTAATGCGGTTTTTCACATCTCCAGCTCCACCATCTTCCGCCACTATACTACCCAGATACAGGAATCAGTTGACAGTCTCCACCCGCTGCTCTCCTATTAACAGTGGCACCTCCATGTTCCCTGAATTTACTCACATTTCCTTTGTTTTGCCTGTATTTATCTTGAGGCCAGCAGTCTCAGTTTCTTCTTTCAGCAAGTTTAATTTAGCTTGCCTATCAGTCAGCCTTGGAGCTAATAAAACTATGTCGTCTGCAAAATCCAAATCCTCCAGATGTTCGTGGATCCCCCACTGGATTCCTCGTCTCCTGTCCGCTGTGACTCTTCTCGTAACAGAGTCTAGAATGAGTAGAAAAAGTGTTGGTGACAAAATGCAACCCTGACGGACTCCAGTTGTTACTTTTATGGGTTCTGTCATATTCCCCTTATGGAGTACGCAGCATTTATAACCATCATATAGATCTTTTATGATGTTTAAGATCTTCTGTGGTATGCCATACTTCCGCAACACCTGACAGAGCACTTTATGTTTCACGGAATCGAAGGCCTTTTGAAAATCAATTAATGCCAGGTACATGGTTGCTTGGAATTCTTTGCTTTGCTCTAAAATGATCCTAGGAGTGTTAATAAGATCAACAGAAATGCGTTGTGCCCTAAAACCGGCCTGTTCTTTACGCAGTCGCTTTTCAAGGGATTCATTAATTCTGTTTAAACTAATTCTGGTGAGGTCCTCAACAGATAAGCTACTGACTGACAATTATAACAAAATGTACAAAAAACAAACCATTTCTGATAAATATTCAATCTTGCGATGCCTTGAAACGGCGTACTTTGGTAACACACTAATTGTAACACAAAAAATAAATTCATTAATCACCAGTGCGACGTTTCCCAACACTTTATTACAAGAAATCATACCCATAACGATGCACATTCAAGAGATCATCAATGTGTGGGTACTTCGGAACAGCATATATCCATACAACGTTCGACATGATATGAAACCCACCCTATGTGGGCTTCAACTGGAACGACCGATTTCAATAGGCCATCTCCTAAATTCTGCTTGTGACGTAGAACGCGATCTTCCATCTCACCGGCCAGGTTCCTCCCCACGAAGCAAAAAATCTGAGTTGTTGTAAGACACTACTAACTAGGGCATAACCACCTATGGTAAACTAACATACGCAAACAGCGACAAACGCCGGTAAGCCCCTGCATATCAGCAACACTGACTGGTAACTACCAGCTGCTATTAGAGCCGACCAACAGGCCACAGCAGGGACACCGACGAGCTCGCCCACAGACGCACGAACAATCTGCAAACACTCCCTCACACTGTGCCTCCGGTATATGACCTATCGGACACAAGACCGATAACAAACCTAACTGTTGCAGGTTGCAGGACGCTGAACGAGGACTCTGTACCAGCACCCAGCGCCAGCCGCCGAGCAGCACAAACGCACAACGTCAAAGTATCGACATGCATGATACCCACTACTAACAAAGCCTATCCTTGCACAACCTATCGCAGGCAGCAAGACAACCGCTACTGCTCTTGCCGCCCGACCTAACTTTCGCAGAGGTTTTTTTCCCTTGGCTCTTGCCTTGGCACTTTTTTTCCTCTGCCCTTCAAACCGCTACCCTTCGTCAGATTTCGACCAATCTATCTCCAGATGAGCGCGTATTAATGGTTAATCCTAACCAGACGTACGCAAACATCGCAGTACCCACATCCTGCGACACCTCACTTTAGTGAATACTAACCCCTATGCAGAGATGGCAGTAGACCTTTTGTGTTTGCCATCATGCCGGTGTGGGCGTGGAGGGGCTCCACCTCTATTAAAAAAAAAAATTGTTGTACGGCCCTTCATGCTGCGGAATACTGTAGAACGCAAAATTCCACGCTGTGACGTCACAAAACTGTACTAGCAGCTCGTTCACGAACGCAATCTCGTCCGGCGTGTGGGAGGCTTATCAAGCACAGGCGCGTTACACGGGCGTCCAGAAGTGATGCAATTAGCGCGAGCTGCCGGGTCACGGCCCACGAGCTGCGCGGCAGATTGAATTGCGGCGCTTCCAGCGAGCGGGGCGTCACAGTGCAGCACGTCGTTTATCGATTACCGTCAGGTCCACTAGCCGCTCACCGCAGGACCGCGGCCGAAGCGCACCCTCTGCTGCCGAAACACTACAGTCCTCTCAGCTGCCTACCCGACCTATTTATAATAACTGCGCGGAAAAAAAAGTAATGGACAATCAGCATTCTGCGAACGTGTCAGATTAAGAGAATCAGCCTTACTAAACGAAAATTATTTTTCTACGACATAAAGAAACAATAACCAATACAAAGGCAATCTGTGTTTGAAGAGCACAATTTTTGTGCATCAGTGAAATCAAAATATGATGTTAGGTTTCCATATTACTGTTTGATATCCAGCTGTTAATAGTCTTCAAATGCCTCTGTTTTTCGCAACGAAATGTTTGCTGTTAGGATTCTACAATTCAACTTTAGCTGACTACAGGCAATTAGACTTCTAAGGAAGTTATGCAACCACAACCTACATCTACATGGATACTCTGCAAATCACATTTAAGTGCCTGGCAGAGGATTCATCGAACCACCTTCCAAATTCTCTATTATTCCAATCTCATATAGCGCGCAGAAAGAATGAACACCTACATCTTTCCGTACGAGCTCTGATTTCACTTATTTTATCGTGGTGATCGTTCCTCCCTATGTAGGTCGGTGTCAACAAAATATTTTCGCATTCGGAGGAGAAAGTTGGTGATTGCTATTTCGTGAGAAGATTCCGTCGCAACGAAAAACGCCTTTCTTTTAGTGATGTCCAGCCCAAATCCTGTATCATTTCTTTGACACTCTCTCCCATATTTTGCGATAATACAAAACGTGCTACCTTTCTCTGAACTTTCTTGATGTACTCCGTCAGTCCTATTTGGTAAGGATCCCACACCGCGCAGCAGTATTCTGAAACAGGACGGACAAGCGTAGTGTGGGCAGTCTCCTTAGTAGATCTGTCACATTTTCTAAGTGTCCTGCCAATAAAATGAAGTCTTTGTTTAGCCTTCCCCCACCTCATTTTCTACGTGTTACTTCCAATTTAAGTTGTTAGTAATTGTAATACCTAGGTATTTAGTTGAATTTACGGCTTTTAGATTAGACTGATTTATCATGTAACAAAAGTTTAACGAGTTCCTTTTAGCACTCATGTGGATGACCTCACACTTTTCGTTATTTAGGGTCAACTTCCACTTTTCGCACCACTCAGATATCTTTTCTAAATCGGTTTGCAGTTCGTTTTGGTCTTCTGATGACTTCATTACTCGATAAACGACCGCATCATCTGCAAACAACCGAAGACGGCTGCTCAGATTGTCTCCAAAATCGTTAATAACAATACTCGATAGTTGTTTAACGAAGGTAAAAGCACTACTACGTGGTTTCGAGATATGTTAGCCTCGCTAAGCGGCGATAACCAGTTTGAGTCACGCTCTGACAGATGTGGGTTTTAAATGTGCCATCACCGTTTATCGTGGTCGCACATACAAACAAGAGAAATTAGTGGGTGACTAATTAAAAATGGTTAATTTGTAATTGGCCACTATCATGTTCCTCCACCCCGTATATTATAACACCTTAGGATCCTGCCTACATCCTGTCCAGAAGATGGTTGAGATGATGATGCTAAATCCCGATCCACGCTTCGACTGCGTGCCTGTTAAATTAATCCACTGTGCGACGGTCCCTGTGACGGTACACTACGTTTTAACTGATCCCAAACACGCTCAACTGCTTCATGTCAGTGTATACCGCAGACCGCACCATTCGGTTGATTCCTGTCTCCTAGATGGGCGTCATTAAATCGGTGCAAAATCTTTCTTTCGTTAGATATTTCTTATCTCGTTTTCCACCTTCAAAGTGACTGACGGAGCCAGTTGAGGAGCAGCTACTAGGAGGTCCTACAGCATATTGGGACTCAAAATCCTGATGCAACTCACAATTTCTCACATTAATGCACTACTGGCCATTAAAATTGCTACACCACGAAGATGACGCGCTACAGACGCAAAATTTAACCGACAGGAAGAAGATGCTGAGATATGCAAATGATTAGCTTTTCAGAGGATTCACACCAGGTTGGTGCCGGTGGCGACACCTACAACGTGCTGACATGAGGAAAGTTTCCGACCGATTTCTCATACACAAACAGCAGTTGACCGGCGTTGTCTGATGAAATGTTGTGATACCTCATGTAAGGAGGAGGAATGCGTACCATCATGTTTCCGACTTTGATAAAGGTCGGATTGTAACCTATCGTGATCGCGGTTTATCGTATCGCGACATTGCTGCTCGCGGTGGTCGAGATCCAATGACTGTTAGCAGAATATGGAATCGGTGGGTTCAGGAGGGTAATACGGAACGCCGTGCTGGATCCCAACGGCCATCTATCACTAGCAGTCGAGATGACAGGCATCTTATCCGCATGGCTGTAACGGATCGTGCAGCCACGTTTCGATCCCTGAGTCAACAGATGGGGACGTTTACAAGACAACAACCATCTGCACGCACAGTTCGACGACGTTTGCAGCAGCGTGGGCTATCAGCTCGGAGACATGGCTGCGGTTACCCTTGACGCTGCATCACAGACAGGTGCGCCTGCGACGGTGTGCTCAACGACGAACCTGGGTGCACGATTGGCAAAACGTCATTTTTTCGGGTGAATCCTGGTTCTGTTTACAGCATCATGATGGTCGCATCCGTGTTTGGCGACATCGCGGTGATCGCACATTAGAAGCGTGTATTCCTCCTCGCCATACTGGCTCATCACCCGGCGTGATGGTATGGGGTGACATTGGTTACTATTCTCGGTCACCTCTTGGTCGCATTAACGGCACTTTGAACAGTCGACGTTACATTTCAGATGTGTTACGAGCCGTGGCTCTACCCTTCATTCGATCCCTGCGAAACCCTACATTTCAGCAGGATAATGCACGACCGCATGTTGCAGGTCTGTACGGGCCTTTCTGAATACAGAAAATGTTCGACTGCTGCCCTGGCCAGCACATTCTCCAGATCTCTCACCAATTGAAAACGTCTGGCCAATGGTGGCCGTGCAACTGGCTCGTCACAATACGCCAGTCACTACTCTAGATGAACGGTGGTATCGTGTTGAAGCTGTATGGGCAGCTGTACCTGTACACGCCATCCAAGCTCCGTGACTCAATGCCCAGGCGTATCAAGGCCGTTATTACGGCCAGAGGTGGTTGTTCTGGGTACTGATTTCTCAGGATCTATGCACCCAAATTGCGTGAAAATGTAATCACATGCCAGTTCTAGTATATTTGTCCAATGAATACCCGTTTATCATCTTTATTTCTTCTTGGTGCAGCAATTTTAATGTCCATTAGTGTACATCATTGTCATCATGGAAGAAACGATAAGTGACAAATTCTATGACCAACTGGGATCGAATCCCCGCGTGTGAGATTTCTGGTTTGACACTTACCCACGTAACAATCGAGATACTGAATATACACTGTCTGATCAGAAGTATCCTGGCACCTATTAGTGGACGTTGATACGGAAAGTGTCCATCCTTCGCCTTTATTACGGCTTGAACTATGCTGGAGACAGTTCCTTTGAGGCGTATGAATGTATGTGGAGGAATGTCAGCCAATTATTCCTCAAGATCCGAAACTAGAGAAGGTAGTGGTGTTTGACGCTAGGGTCTGGAGCGTAGGTGACGGTTGAACTTATCCCAGAGGTGTTTAACTGGGTTCAGGTCGGAACTCTGGGTAGCCAGGCCATTCCAGGAATGTTCCTGTTCAGAAATCATTGTCTCACATATGGTTCTTTATATCGCAGTGTACTGTGATACTTATCGCCTCCGAAGTGTTCCTCTAGTGTTCGCAGTACACACACCCTTACCACAAAGAACACCCCTATACCGTTACACTGACCCCTGCGAAATATACTGTTGCCGCTACACATGATGGGGAATGTAAATTTCTCCAGCCATTCGCTACACCTAAACGCTTCCATCAGATTGCCACAGGGTTGAGCGTGATTCATCACTCAAAATCACTTGTTTTCAGTTATCCACTGACCAGTGTCGTCGCTCTATACACCACCTGAAGCATCGCTAAGGAACGACTACAAAATTGAGTGGCTTATGAGAAGCTGCACGACCATTGTACCCCATTGTTTGTAACTCCCTACGCACAGTCATTGTACTAGACGGACCGCTGGTAGCACTTAGGAGCTCACTAGTGATATCTTCGGCTAATATGATGCGATCTTTTATAACCACACTCAGCAATTCTCGATGGTCCGTATCCGTCTGCCTGGTTTTTGTTTAGCTATGTTGTTCCTGCCCGTTTCCACTTCGCAATAACATCATCAAGAGTCGTTATGAGCCGCTTTAGAAAGGTCGAAATGTTCTTTAAAAAATGGTTCAAATGGCTCTGAGCACTATAGGACTTAACATCTGAGGTCTCCAGGCCCCTAGAACTTAGAACTACTTAAACCTAAGGACATCACACACATCGATGCCCTAGGCAGGATTCGAACCTGCGACCGTAGCGGTCGCGCGGTTGCAGACTGCAGCGCCTAGAACCGCTCGGCCATACCGGCCGGCCTGTTCTTTACTTAGGTGACAGCCAATAAGTAGTCCATGTTCGAAGTCACTGCGCTTTCCTGACCGACACGCTTCTCTATAGACAGCACAGTACTACCGGCCTACTTTCAGACGCAGGTTCTTCTCTCAAAAGATGTAGAACTCAATTTCATATTACAGATGGGTGTCCGGAGGATTTTGATCGGATAGTGTATACTCTCGCGGTAACCAAGTTTGTCACTAATTTGAAGGCCACAAAATTTTATAATACTAATATATACAGGGTGTTTCAAAATGAAAATACCGGTTTTAACCCGTTGCAGCATTTATTACGTTCAACTGACAATTGTAAATAATACGCCACATGAGCAGCAACTCAAACAGTTTTGTTTGTATACCTGTGCGCAATGGGATGAGTACGGAATGACAGAGAGTGACTGAAAAACGTGTTGAACGAGTGCGAGTATTTCACGCTTAGCCCCATGAAATATCCCCGCGGAAAGTTTGTGGGCCTTTCTTTTTCGGTGAATCAGCTGTAACTGATGTTTCTTATCTTGATGTGCTACAGCTACGGCCCGTACCTCAATTTGAAGAAGCTGAACAACACATCTTTATTTGGAAGCAAGATGGTGCGCCGCCTCACTGGCGTAACTCAGTACGTGACTCAAACGTCGTATCCGGCCGGTGGATTGGACGCAAGGGGCCGGTTGACACAGCATTTTATGCACCGAGCGATGTGGCGCATTGGTTAGCACACTGGATTCGCATGAGGGAGGACGACGGTTCCATCCCGTGTCCGGCCATCCTGATTTAGGTTTTCCGTGATTTCCCTAAATCACTTCAGACAAATGCCGGGATGGTTCCTTTACCAGGGCACGGCCGACTTCTTTCCCCATCCTTCCCTAATACAATGAGACCGATGACCTCGCTGTTTGGTCTCTTCCCCAAAATCAATCCAATCCATTTTATGCATGACCTCCACGTTCACACACGATCTGACGCGAAGATGTGTATGTGCCTCTGATACCAGCTGACGTACCCGAGTTTAGAAACAGTGTTATTGCAACAGTTACTCCTGACACATTGATCAAGATTTCGGAACAAGTCGCCTATCGACTATGTGTGGTCGGTGTTCAGAATGAATAATTGTGAGAGACACTGTTTGTGTTTCTCTTTCATTTGGTGTATTATTTACAATTGTAAGGTGAATGTAATATGTGCTACAAAGCCTTAAAACCCGTATATTCATTTTGAAACACCCTGTATTAGCTGTCACAACTAATTTATTTCTTGTCAATATCTAAATATTTTATTGTAACGGTTAACACACTTGCGTTGTGAGACCACTGAATTGTGATTTTAAAATGTGTAGCGAAAAAACACGTGTCGGGCAGTAAGGCAGAATGTGGTAACTGAAGTATACCCCTGCAAAATCGAATATTTCCTTTTGAAAATAACATGTTTGTAGTCCTATGTGTAAGTTCAAATATACCTCAGATTTTTATCTTCATTAATAGAGAACACTGTTTTGTGAAACCAAATTAATCTTCTTGAAACATGCTTTATTTTTCGAAGACTGAGACAGCAAGTGGGGTAGCTTGTTTGTTTCTATTCTGAGAGCGTAACAAGGAGTAACCTTTCCAGCAGCTGTTACGTGCACCAGCGTCCTTGGAATTGCAACGCCTAGCCAAGCTGGTCACATGAATCGAAACCAAGAGTATGTGAGTGTTACACCACACTATACTGAAGTGGTCAATATTTCAGAATGATTACTTAAACACCGGCCGAGCAACGTCCTTTAGTGTGAGTGTAGAGCGGTACCACATGCTCAGTCCACGAGGTCTAAATGAACTCAAGTGCCATTATTTCTCAAAGACTTCAAAGGGCACAATGCCAACATGTGTTAAGAGTTCGAACGGCAGAATTGTGTGTCTCCGGTAACTTACACTGGGATGCCGCTACATTTCGGGGCGTGCAGACATGCTGAGACGTGAGTGATGCGGTTGTGGAAGTGGTGGGTAAATGAGGACCGCTCGCAGAGCCAGCACTGGAGCACAAGTTTGTGACGGTTGTGCCGAGTGACAGTTATGTAGAGATGGAATGTGTTGACATTTCTGCGGAACCCCAGATACTTCAGGTAGTTCTTTGCTTTCACATTTATTGGCTTCACCGGCTGACATCTAGTCACATTCCAACCTAACCTAGACCTCAGGCTAAGCTGCCCCAAGCTCCGCAGACGTGTTGTAAACACCCCGTCCGCCCCCTGTCCCCCCCCCCGCCCCCCCCCCCCCCCCCCCAGGGTACCCAGTGTAGCCGCAATACGAGGTAACCCACATTTACCCGCATAGTCGTAACGGTGTCCAGTATTGGCTTCAGTCTGTGCAACGTATCGGGCGTGATCCTATGCGTCGAGTGTTTCATGTTGTCTGCTGGGGCTGCACTGCGCTTTGAGCAGTTTCGTAGTCTTCATCTTGCGTGTATTAAAATGACGTTATCTATGGCATGAAGTTCATTATGTATCCATAGGGTTGGGATTTTCCCAAACTTTTTTTTTCAGTCAAATTTTTCTTCGGTTCGTGTTTCAAATGGTTCAAATGGCTCTGAGCACTATGGGATTTAACATCTGTGGTCATCAGTCCCCTAGAACTTAGAACTACTTAAACCTAACTAACCTAAGGACATCACACACATCCATGCCCGAGGCAGGATTCGAACCTGCAACCGTAGCAGACGCGCGGTTCCGGACTGCGCGCCTAGAACCGCTAGACCACCGCGGCCGGCGTTCGTGTTTCGATTAGATTTGTAGCAATTAGGAATATTAATGCTTTCACCAGCTTTTTTATCATTCCAGAGGAAAGGAGGAAGGTTACTGCACTACATTACTTTATTAATATGGTCACACTGCAGTACGTAGTGGTAAAGTATGGAATGTGCATGCATGGTTCACATAGGTCAGGAAAGCTTGGTGGATGGATAGCAAGATGGGGAGGGTGTAGAAATTTATAACTACGCTGGATAATACTGCGTTAATGAAAACCAATAATTAATGGTGAAACCTAGCGCATATGTCTAAGTGTTATTGCACTGAACTTTAGGTAAATTCAAATTCCCGTAACTTATTTTACAAATTTTCATTGTGTCGACCAGAAGTTATATGACAGATATGTCAGCGAAAATAAATTTCACAGTCGATGGGAACCACAGCAGCTGTAGCTGTTATAAGGGCACAACGGTATCTCAGCTTTCCGAAGAGGGGCTGCACGAAGACAATGTTATGCATAAAACATCAGAGGAAGAATTCAAGGGAGGAACTGGATAGCAGCTGCCTTATCACGCGCGATCTATCCCATCCTCCTCTGTTCTACGTTTTACTTGAGGTGCCCACGTCTACCACAGTTTTGATACTGTAACATTCGGTCACTACTAAATGTAGCATTAGACACTTTTTCCATTGTATCCAAGGAAGTTGTGCCAATATTGCTTGGTTCTTGAAAGAAATTGTTCGGATGAAGGAGTTTTGGGTAAGAGCACGCAGTTATGGAACAAATGCGGGTATGTAGTTTTATTGGGACCTTATTACTATTACTATTATTATTATCATTATTATTATTACTTCTTTCTTTTCTCAAACGTTATGTCTGGTCAAAAATGGAAAGTGACGCGGACCTTGATCAAGCGTGACTTCCTTTTAACTGTACGGTATAATTGAACATGTATCAATAATTACGGATTTCTGTAGTTGTATATATAAGTTTGGATGTAGCTGTATTGCGTTGATGTACTGGTGGATATTGTGTGGTATGACTCCTGTAGTTGATAGTATAATTGGTATAATGTCAACTTTATCCTGATGCCACATGTCCTTGACTTCCTCAGCCAGTTGGATGTATTTTTCAATTTTTTCTCCTGTTTTCTTTCGTATATTTGTTGTATTGGGTATGGATATTTCGATTAGTTGTGTTAATTTCTTCTTTTTATTGGTGAGTATGATGTCAGGTTTGTTATGTGGCGTTGTTTTATCTGTTATAATGGTTCTGTTCCAGTATAATTTGTATTCATCATTCTCCAGTACATTTTGTGGTGCATACTTGTATGTGGGAACGTGTTGTTTTATAAGTTTATGTTGTATGGCAAGCTGTTGATGTATTATTTTTGCTACATTGTCATGTCTTCTGGGGTATTCTGTATTTGCTAGTATTGTACACCCGCTTGTGATGTGATCTACTGTTTCTATTTGTTGTTTGCAAAGTCTGCATTTATCTGTTGTGGTATTGGGATCTTTAATAATATGCTTACTGTAATATCTGGTGTTTATTGTTTGATCCTGTATTGCAATCATGAATCCTTCCGTCTCACTGTATATATTGCTTTTTCTTAGCCATGTGTTGGATGCGTCTTGATCGATGTGTGGCTGTGTTAGATGATACGGGTTCTTGCCATGTAGTGTTTTCTTTTTCCAATTTACTTTCTTCGTATCTGTTGATGTTATGTGATCTAAAGGGTTGTAGAAGTGGTTATGAAATTGCAGTGGTGTAGCCGATGTCTTTATATGAGTGATTGCTTTGTGTATTTTGCTAGTTTCTGCTCGTTCTAGAAAGAATTTTCTTAAATTTTCTACCTGTCGATAATGTAGGTTTTTTATATCGATAAATCCCCTTCCTCCTTCCTTTCTGCTTAATGTGAATCTTTCTGTTGCTGAATGTATGTGATGTATTCTATATTTGTGGCATTGTGATCGTGTAAGTGTATTGAGTGCTTCCAGGTCTGTGTTACTCCATTTCACTACTCCAAATGAGTAGGTCAATATTGGTATAGCAGAAGTATTTATAATTTTTGTCTTGTTTCTTGCTGTCAATTCTGTTTTCAGTATTTTTGTTAGTCTTTGTCTATATTTTTCTTTTAGTTCTTCTTTAATATTTGTATTATCTATTCCTATTTTTTGTCTGTATCCTAGATATTTATAGGCATCTGTTTTTTCCATCGCTTCTATGGAGTCACTGTGGTTATCCAATATGTAATCGTCCTGTTTAGTGTGTTTTCCCTTGACTATGCTATTTTTCTTACATTTGTCTGTTCCAAAAGCCATATTTATATCATTGCTGAATACTTCTGTTATCTTTAGTAATTGGTTGAGTTGATTTGTTGCTGCCAGTAGTTTTAGATCATCCATGTATAGCAAATGTGTTATTTTGTGTGGGTATGTTCCAGTAATGTTGTATCCATAATTTGTATTATTTAGCATGTTGGATAGTGGGTTCAGAGCAAGACAGAACCAGAAAGGACTTAATGAGTCTCCTTGGTATATTCCACGTTTAATCTGTATTGGCTGTGATGTGATGTTATCTGAATTTGTTTGGATATTAAGTGTGGTTTTCCAGTTTTTCATTACTATGTTTAGAAACTGTATCAATTTAGGATCTACTTTGTATATTTCCAATATCTGTAGTAGCCATGAGTGGGGTACACTATCAAAAGCTTTTTGGTAATCAATGTATGTGTAGTGTAGCGACCTTTGTTTAGTTTTAGCTTGATATATCACCTCTGCATCTATTATCAGTTGCTCTTTACATCCTCGTGCTTCTTTGCAACAGCCTTTTTGTTCTTCATTTATAATTTTGTTCTGTGTTGTATGTGTCATTAATTTCTGTGTAATGACTGAAGTTAATATCTTGTATATTGTTGGTAGGCAGGTTATGAGGCGTTATTTAGCTGGGTTTGCTGTGTCTGCTTGATCTTTAGGTTTCAGATAAGTTATTCCATGTGTAAGTGTACCAGTGAGTGTGTATGGGTCTGCAATGTAACTGTTAAATAATTTAGTTAGATGTGAATGTGTTGAGGTGAACTACTTTAGCCAGAAATTTGCTATTTTATCTTTTCCAGGGGCTTTCCAATTGTGAGTAGAATTAATTGCTTGGGTGACTTCATGTTGCAATATTATCACTTCAGGCATTTGTGGTATCATCTTGTATGTATCTGTTTCTGCTTGTATCCACCGCTCAGGCCTCTTATGTTGTACCGGATTTCACCATATGTTGCTCCAGAAGTGTTCCATGTCTTATTTTTGGTGGATTGTCTATTTTAATGTGTGTGTTATCTATTGTCTGGTAAAATTTCTTTTGGTTTGTGTTGAATGTTTGGTTTTGTTTCATTCTATTTTCACTTTTTTTGTATCTTCTAAGTCGTTTGGACAATGCTTGTAATTTTTGCTTCTTTACATCTAATTGCTCTATCGCTTCTTGTTGTGAGATTTTACCTAACCTTTTTCGTTTTTTTTCTGACATTTCATTTCCTATAAATTGTGTTAGCTGTCCGATGTCTCTTCTCAGTTTTTCTATTCTGATCTGTAGCCTGTGTTGCCATGCTGGTTTTGTGGGTTTCTTCTGTTTGTTGGTTGGTTGGTTCTGATCTCTGCCTAGTGTGTATATTTAGTGTAGTGAGTGCTCCTATATAAACCAGTAGTTGTAACTCTTCCATAGTTGTGTTTTCATTTATTTTGTTGTGTATGATTGTGTTGATAGTTTTTATTGTTGTTTCGATTTGTGGGTTATTTGACGGTCTATGCAAGAATGGTCTAATGTCTGTATTTGTTTCTTTGTATTCTATATACGTCAGCTGAAATTTTTCTTCTATATCTAACGTGTGTGTCACTTCGTGTTCTATTTGTGTTTGTTCTGGTGGCTGTCTTAAGATTTCGTTTTCCTCTGATTGTTTAATTGATGCGTGTTGTTCTTTGTTTGTTTGCTCTGGGATGTTTGAGTCCATTACTGTATTTTCTTCTTCTTTTGATTGCACATTATTTTGTTCCAGTATTTGTTGTACTTGTTGTTTCATGTTTTCTAATTCTGACTGGGGTATCCTGTTATTTTTTATTATTACACGAATCTGATCAGCTAGACGTTGTTCTGTTAAAAATTTTAATTCTGGGTATCTGATAATAAATGTTGTGTACACTTGTGGTCTGTATCCAGTTGTGTTGGTTCCTAGGTTTGTTGCTTGGTAATAACAGAACATGAGGTGTCGATTAACTTCATCTGACCATCTCATCCTCTGTCTTTGCTTTCCTTCTAGAGTGGTTGCAGGAAATATATCCTGCAAAACACCTCTATTTGGATTTACATCATTTTCCGTGTGGCTAGCAGTGTCGTTACCATTGGGGACGGGCATAGGGTTCAAGCGTCGTCACCGACCATGACAGCGCTTGTCTGAGGCTTCATTAGTTCTGTCCTGAACCAACTAATCACACTAAAAGGGGGGTTAGCCCTATTAGTGGTTTGTTCTTTTCGTCGCCTTTTACGACTGGCAGAACATACCGGAGGCCTATTCTTTTCTCGGGCTTCCACGGGGTTTATTATTATTATTATTATTATTATTATTATTATTATTATTATTATTATACTATTTTGCAAAAGCAATTTTCTGATGAGCTGCTAGCAGTTCCCTTATAGAAGATTCTGTTTTCCTTTTTCTGTTCAGGAATATTCTTCACCGGCAGTGATGAGATTATCCGATTTTTGAGCCCTCCGCTTTCTTCTGTCAACTGACGACAATTTTGGCAGAGTGCATGTGAGAAATCGAGGTGAGCCATTTCACCCTTGCGGCACTAAATTCAATTCTAGCACTCCTGTAAAAGTTGCCTGCCGGGTTTCCTTCGCTTGACCAATGTCTTCAGCCGTGTTGTTATACTCTATGATGTGAACCTCCGTTATGTGAAACGGAGCAACAGTTTGTTAGTTTCCCCGCATCCCCAGCCCCAAAATGTAAGCTGCCCCACCCCCACTTTTAATGTGCCACATATGCCACTGACTATAAAAAATATATATAATATTTTAATATTTGAACTGCAATAATTACAATAATTTTTTAAATGAGTGAGTAGTTCATTGCTTTAACGTAACTTCCAAGGAGTTCCAATTCAGCCCTTCGGAAAACTTTCTTCTACACGTGTCATGCAGTTGTTTCGAGAACTGTAATAGCAACAAACTGTTACAGCTGTGACCACATCAAAATTTGTACGATATAAAATCGAAGGGTGCGTTGATAGATATCAGTATTCGATTGGCACTACTCGGCTTATTCGGCTTCCTGCGGTTTACTGTTACCCGAGGCATTAACGCGTGTTTGATAAATCCCTTCCCACGAAAATTTCCTTCCGTCACCGCTCGTCTTTATTACCACAGATGACTTGGCACTGATCTTATTTGTACTAAGATTGCAATACGCGCGAGGTGCCTAGTTGCTTCCACCGCTCTGATTGGAATGCATCAGTTCTGTATAACGTTCACCAACCTGCAGCATTTCAAAGTTGTTGTCCCCTGGGCAAAAAACAGCACGCAGGTCGTGAATCAGTAATCTTGAGGCTGTAATAAACTCTTAGCAAGGAACTGGTTGTTGTTGTTGTGGTCTTCAGTCCTGAGACTGGTTTGATGCAGCTCTCCATGCTACTCTATCCTGTGCAAGCTTTTTCATCTCCCAGTACCTACTGCAACCTACATCCTTCTGAATCTGCTTAGTGTATTCATCTCTTGGTCTCCCTCTACGATTTTTACCCTCCACGCTGCCCTCCAATACTAAATTGGTGATCCCTTGATGCCTCAGAACATGTCCTACCAACCGATCCCTTCTTCTGGTCAAGTTGCGCCACAAACTTCTCTTCTCCCCAATCCTATTCAATACTTCCTCATTACTTATGTGATCTACCCATCTAATCTTCAGCATTCTTCTGTAGCACCACATTTCGAAAGCTTCTATTCTCTTCTTGTCCAAACTATTTGTCGTCCATGTTTCACTTCCATACATGGCTACACTCCATACAAATAATTTCAGAAATGATTTCCTAACACTTAAATCAATACTGGATGTTAACAAATTTCTCTTCTTCAGAAACGCTTTCCTTGCCATTGCCAGCCTACATTTTATATCCTCTCTACTTCGACCATCATCAGTTATTTTGCTCCCCAAATAGCAAAACTCCTTTACTACTTTAAGTGCCTCATTTCCTAATCTAATTCCCTCAGCATCACCAGACTTAATTAGACTACATTCCATTATCCTTGTTTTGCTTTTGTTGATGTTCATCTTATATCCTCCTTTCAAGACACTGTCCATTCCATTCAACTGCTCTTCCAAGTCCTTTGCTGTCTCTGACAGAATTACAATGTCATCGGCGAACCTCAAAGTTTTTATTTCTTCTCCATGAATTTTAATACCTACTCCGAATTTTTGTTTTGTTTCCTTTACTGCTTGCTCAATATACAGATTGAACAACATCGGGGAGAGGCTACAACCCTGTCTTACTCCCTTCCCAACCACTGCTTCCCTTTCATGTCCCTCGACTCTTATAACTGCCATCTGGTTTCTGTACAAATTGTAAATAGCCTTTCGCTCCCTGTATTTTACCCCTGCCACCTTTAGAATTTGAAAGAGAGTATTCCAGTCAACATTGTCAAAAGCTTTCTCTAAATCTACAAATGCTAGAAACGTAGGTTTGCCTTTCCTTAATCTTTCTTCTAAGATAAGTCGTAAGGTCAGTATTGCCTCACGTGTTCCAGTGTTTCTACGGAATCCAAACTGATCTTCCCCGAGGTTGGCTTCTACTAGTTTTTCCATTCGTCTGTAAAGAATTCGTGTTAGTATTTTGCAGCTGTGACTTATTAAGCTGATAGTTCGGTAATTTTCACATCTGTCAACACCTGCTTTGTTTGGGATTGGAATTATTATATTCTTCTTGAAGTCTGAGGGTATTTCGCCTGTCTCATACATCTTCCTCATCAGATGGTAGAGTTTTGTCAGGACTGGCTCTCCCACGGCCGTCAGTAGTTCCAATGGAATGTTGTCTACTCCGGGGGCCTTGTTTCGACTCAGGTCTTTCAGTGCTCTGTCAAACTCTTCAAGCAGTATCATATCTCCCATTTCATCTTCATCTACATCCTCTTCCATTTCCATAATATTGTCCTCAAGTACATCGCCCTTGTATAAACCCTCTATATACTCCTTCCACCTCTCTGCTTTCCCTTCTTTGCTTAGAACTGGGTTTCCATCTGAGCTCTTGATATTCATACAAGTCGTTCTCTTATCTCCAAAGGTCTCTTTAATTTTCCTGTAGGCGGTATCTATCTTACCCCTAGTGAGATAGGCCTCTACATCCTTACATTTGTCCTCTAGCCATCCCTGCTTAGCCATTTTGCACTTCCTGTCGATCTCATTTTTGAGACGTTTGTATTCCTTTTTGCCTGTTTCACTTACTGCTTTTTTATATTTTCTCCTTTCATCAATTAAATTCAATATTTCTTCTGTTACCCAAGGATTTCTACTAGCCCTCGTCTTTTTACCTACTTGATCCTCTGCTGCCTTCACTACTTCATCCCTCAAAGCTACCCATTCTTCTTCTACTGTATTTATTTTCCCCATTCCTGTCAATTGCTCCCTTATGCTCTCCCTGAATCTCTGTACAACCTCTGGTTCTTTTAGTTTATCCAGGTCCCATATCCTTAAATTCCCACCTTTTTGCAGTTTCTTTAGTTTTAATCTACAGGTCATAACCAATAGATTGTGGTCAGAGTCCACATCTGCCCCTGGAAATGTCTTACAATTTAAAACCTGGTTCCTAAATCTCTGTCTTACCATTATATAATCTATCTGATACCTTTTAGTATCTCCAGGGTTCTTCCATGTATACAACCTTCTTTCATTATTCTTAAACCAAGTGTTAGTTATGATTATGTTGTGCTCTGTGCAAAATTCTACCAGGCGGCTTCCTCTTTCATTTCTGTCCCCCAATCCATATTCACCTACTGGTATGGTATAAATAATTAAATTATCAATAAGTTTGTTTATACGGGATGCCACTCGCTTTTTATTAGCAGAACACGAGAAACTGCACCATTATATTTCACTTTATAAATCACATATAATTTCCATCCTTCACACTTTCACAGAAAATAAATTAATGAACTGTGAATTGGCGTAATTACTATCAAACTGTTCTCAGTTGCATGTCCTGATAGTTAGAGATTGATAAATAAGTTCTTAACCGTTACCGATCAAGGAAGACAGCATGGCTCTCCTACGAGACTGCCGAACTAGCTCTTCTCATCTTACAGCGAACCACTGCGCCCGACATCCAAGTCAGGCGCGTTCCGAAGATCTCCAGAGTTGATCGTCTGCCTTTTAGTTTAGCAGCTGTTTAATATTCAGCTGGTTATTAACACTTTTGAAATAATGGAATATAGCCTCCTATCGAGAGATGCTTTCATATGAAATGCAGGTAAATACACTGTTTAGTCTCTCTAATATTGATTGCAGAAGTTTAAGATTTACTACCGAACGCAGCAGCCAGTCGCGGACGAGGACCACAATTTAGGCGGTCTTTCTCACGATACCCGTACCGAATGAACTATCTGTCATGAGTACTTCACACTACGTCGTCTTCCCACTGCTGCCTTCTTGACTGCTCTAAGAGCAGCTTGTTGTAGCTGAATATGATGGTTGTACAACCAGAAATATTACAAGAAACCAGGGCCACGTGAACAAAAAACTGAAGTAGCTTGTAATTGTAGGGAATTTCTTGTTTTCGAGACTTTATATTTATGCTACTTGGTTCTTGGAAAGCTAGCAAAGAAATTTTGAAATTTATGGATGTACAAATATAAACGATTTTACTAAAATGATTTAATTTTTGGGTGGAACTTTGATCCCCAGCCACATCGAGATCCATGCCTGACTGCTGCTCCAACAATTAAGTGGGATGGTTTCTCTCCCCCACTGGCAGAGTCTTCGTGATCCGTTGCGCGTTACGAATTTCTTCTGTGTTTCTTCAACTTACGAATAACGCTTCACTACTACAGATCCAAAAAGTGCTCCGACTTCATCTCCCGTCCAGCGCAATATGAGGTGTCGTAATTTGACATGTTTCGCGAACGCTACGTTTTCTGCGAGCTCTTCTATGACAATGCACGATACGCCCTACTATTTCAACAATGGGCAAGATGCACACTGTTACAACCTTAAGCGACCTTTTCCATTCTCGTGTCTGTATGCTTGGCGCGTCTGATGCGTGAGGCACGTGCCAATGGTTAGAGTGAGGGGAAAGAAGGGGAGGGGGTAGGAAGTTGTGGAGGTGGAGGGGCTGAGGGCGATGACTCACAGAAGTGGGAAATCGCCACTGAAGCCTTACGACGGCACGCAGACCAATGGACAGGTTCTCACGCAGCATTTAGCATTTGACCGCCCAATAACTATTACACCGCACTAAATTTCCCTAGCCTAACACATAATATCTGAGCAGTGACTATACTAATGAGTAACTATTCTAACAAAAAACTGGTTTAAAAAAACTGTAGTGGGTGTGAGGAAACTCAGTTGCCTCAACCTGCGAGCTTGGTGGTTCTAGCTTACCACTAATAATGATGCAACGTACATAAAGTCGGATGAAATAGGTCGAATAACATTTGAAGGGAAGACATTGGCGTTATGTATCTGCAGGTCTGACCTACACAATTGTATGCTGAAGTCAGTATGAATTCTTCAAGCAGAGAACTGCTTATCTGTGTTAGGCAACCATTATCAAAAATCAATCCGAAGGTTGGTTTGAAAACTACAGTGCTTTACTAGACACGGTCATACTGAGTGTGGTATACCCTTGCCTTCCTCAGTCATTTGAGCTGATTTCCCCATTCATTTAACAGTTTAACATGGTGCTAATATTTTTTATTATAGTAATATTAATTTACTATTTTGACAGATTAATGTGTTGAATTTAGAATTCATTTATGTCGATTTTTTCTACAAATAGTATTGATACTTTATGATTTATTTATGTTTATTTTAAATTTTCTTTTATTAGCTTTTTGTGTTTTAATTAGTGTTGCTTTTCTAACTTTTAGGTTATATTCAGATTCGTAAGGGTCCAAATAAAGTAGGATTTGTAGGAATCCCAAAGCCCTTTAGCGATGCTATTAAGTTGATTTGTAAGGAGCAGCCAATTCCTATTATATCTAATTATTTACTTTATTATTTTTCTCCTGTTTTTAATTTAATGATTTCTTTGGCTGTGAGTAATTTTCCCTTACTTATATATGTTCTTTTTCTTATGGATTTTTGTTTTTTTATGTTGTACTAGATTTGGTGTTTATACCGTTATAATTGCTGGATGATCTAATTCAAATTATTCTTTATTAGGTTCCCTTCGTTCTGTTGCTCAAAAAATTTCATATGAAGTTAGTTTGGCTTTGATTTTATTATCTTTAATTATTTTAATTGGTAGTTTTAACATGTTTGATTTTATAAATTATCAGCTTTATTGTTGATTTATTATTATTTCTTTTCCCTTAGCCTTAGCTTGTTTTGCTTCTTGTTTGGCCTAAACTTACATTGCGTAAATCAAAGTATCACCAGAGCTGAAAGAGAAATGTGACAAAAAATCCTACGAGCAACTGGTGATCGAACAACAGAGCTGTTGAGTTGTAGCCTGGCACTCATTCACCGAACCACACTTTATGATAATAGTTTTGCTTTACCATGGCAAATACGGGACTGTTTGTACAGAAAACAACACAAATGACGCAAAGCAGAATTTTTAAAGTATGTATGTAATTAGTTTTCTTTTATATAAATTTTCTCTGTCGATTCTATTGCATCTTTTTTTTTTTGGACAGATTACTAGCAAAGCCTATTTCTACATCTATACTCCGCGAGCCACCTTACGGTGTGTGGCGGAGGGTACTTATTGTACCACTATCTGATCCCCCCTTCCCTGTTCCATTCACGAATTGTGCGTGGGAAGAACGACTGCTTGTAAGTCTCCGTATTTGCTCTAATTTCTCGGATCTTTTCGTTGTGATCATTACGCGAGATATATGTGGGCGGTAGTAATATGTTGCCCATCTCTTCCCGGAATGTGCTCTCTCGTAATTACGATAATAAACCTCTCCGTATTGCGTAACGCCTTTCCTGAAGTGTCCGCCACTGGAGCTTGTTCAGCATCTCCGTAACGCTCTCGCGCTGACTAAATGTCCCCATGACGAATCGCGCTGCTTTTCGCTGGATCATGTCTATCTCTTCTATTAATCCAACCTGGTAAGGGTCCCATACTGATGAGCAATACTCAAGAATCGGACGAACAAGCGTTTTGTAAGCTACTTCTTTCGTCGATGAGTCACATTTTCTTAGAATTCTTCCTATGAATCTCAACCTGGCGCCTGCTTTTCCCACTATTTGTTTTATGTGATCATTCCACTTCAGATCGCTCCGGATAGTAACTCCTAAGTATTTTACGGTCGTTACCGCTTCCAATGATTTACCACCTATGGCATAATCGTACTGGAATGGATTTCTGCCCCTATGTATGCGCATTATATTACATTTATCTACGTTTAGGGAAAGCTGCCAGCTGTCGCACCATGCATTAATCCTCTGCAGGTCCTCCTGGAGTACGTACGAGTCTTCTGATGTTGCTACTTTCTTGTAGACAACCGTGTCATCTGCAAATAGCCTCACGGAGCTACCGATGTTGTCAACTAAGTCATTTATGTATATTGTAAACAATAAAGGTCCTATCACGCTTCCCTGCGGTACTCCCGAAATTACCTCTACATCTGCAGATTTTGAACCGTTAAGAATGACATGTTGTGTTCTTTCTTCTAGGAAATCCTGAATCCAATCACAAACCTGGTCCGATATTCCGTAAGCTCGTATTTTTTTCACTAAACGTAAGTGCGGAACCGTATCAAATGCCTTCCTGAAGTCCAGGAATACGGCATCAATCTGCTCGCCAGTGTCTACGGCACTGTGAATTTCTTGGGCAAATAGGGCGAGCTGAGTTTCACATGATCTCTGTTTGCGGAATCCATGTTGGTTATGATGAAGGAGATTTGTATTATCTAAGAACGTCATAATACGAGAACACAAAACATGTTCCATTATTCTACAACAGATTGACGTAAGCGAAATAGGCCTATAATTATTCGCATCTGATTTATGACCCTTCTTGAAAATGGGAACGACCTGCGCTTTCTTCCAGTCGCTAGGTACTTTACGTTCTTCCAGCGATCTACGATAAATTGCTGATAGAAAGGGGGCAAGTTCTTTAGCATAATCACTGTAGAATCTTAAGGGTATCTCGTCTGGTCCGGATGCTTTTCCGCTACTAAGTGATAGCAGTTGTTTTTCAATTCCGATATCGTTTATTTCAATATTTTCCATTTTGGCGTCCGTGCGACGGCTGAAGTCAGGGACCGTGTTACGATTTTCCGCAGTGAAACAGTTTCGGAACACTGAATTCAGTATTTCTGCCTTTCTTCGGTCGTCGTCTGTTTCGGTGCCATCGTGGTCAACGAGTGACTGAATAGGGGATTTAGATCCGCTTACCGATTTTACATATGACCAAAACTTTTTAGGGTTCTTGTTTAGATTGTTTGCCAATGTTTTATGTTCGAATTCGTTGAATGCTTCTCTCATTGCTCTCTTTACGCTCTTTTTCGCTTCGTTCAGCTTTTCCTTATCAGCTATGATTCGACTACTCTTAAACCTATGATGAAGCTTGCTTTGTTTCCGTAGTACCTTTCGTACATGATTGTTATACCACGGTGGATCTTTCCCCTCGCTTTGGACCTTAGTCGGTACGAACTTATCTAAGGCGTACTGGACGATGTTTCTGAATTTTTTCCATTTTTGTTCCACATCCTCTTCCTCAGAAATGAACGTTTGATGGTGGTCACTCAGATATTCAGCGATTTGTGCCCTATCACTCTTGTTAAGCAAATATATTTTCCTTCCTTTCTTAGCATTTCTTATTACACTTGTCATTGATGCAACCACTGACTTATGATCACTGATACCCTCTTCTACATTCACGGAGTCGAAAAGTTCCGGTCTATTTGTTGCTATGAGGTCTAAAACGTTAGCTTCACGAGTTGGTTCTCTAACTATCTGCTCGAAGTAATTCTCGGACAAGGCAGTCAGGATAATGTCACAAGAGTCTCTGTCCCTGGCTCCAGTTCTGATTGTGTGACTATCCCATTCTATACCTGGTAGATTGAAGTCTCCCCCTATTACAATAGTATGATCACGAAACTTCTTCACGACGTTCTGCAGGTTCTCTCTGAGGCGCTCAACTACTACGGTTGCTGATGCAGGTGGTCTATAGAAGCATCCGACTATCATATCTGACCCACCTTTGATACTTAACCCAGATTATTTCACATTCGCATTCGCTAATAACTTCACTGGATATTATTGAATTCTTTACTGCTATAAATACTCCTCCACCATTGGCGTTTATCCTATCCTTGCGGTATATATTCCATTCTGTGTCTAGGATTTCGTTACTGTTCACTTCCGGTTTTAACCAACTTTCCGTTCCTAATACTATATGCGCACTATTTCCTTCAATAAGAGATACTAATTCAGGAACCTTGCCCTGGATACTCCTGCAGTTTACCAATATTACGTTAACTTTTCCTGTTTTTGGTCTCTGAGGACGGACGTTCTTTATCAACGATGATAATGTCCTCTCTGGTAAGCCGTCAGGTATTTTATCGTTTCGCCCAAGGGGGGGTCCCTCTAACCTAAAAAACCCCCGTGTGCACGCCACACGTACTCTGCTACCCTAGTAGCTGCTTCCGGTGTGTAGTGCACGCCTGACCTGTCTAGGGGGGCCCTACAGTTCTCCACCCAATAACGGAGGTCGATGAATTTGCAACCATTATAGTCGCAGAGTCGTCTGAGCCTCTGGTTTAGACCCTCCACACGGCTCCAAACCAGAGGACCGCGATCGACTCTGGGCACTATGCTGCAGATATTAAGCTCAGCTTGCACTCCGCGTGCGATGCTGGTTGTCTTCACCAAATCAGCCAGCCGCCGGAAGGAACCAAGGATGGCCTCAGAACCCAAGCGGCAGGCGTCATTCGTTCCGAGCCTATTTGAAGCAGTATTTTCAGAGACCGAAGTTAAAGCCGTAATGGGGACGTTTTTTGTTTAAAATTGTGTATTGTCCGGTATTACGCAAAATTTGAAATGAAAATTACTCGTTTCGGCAGACACCGGACGTCTATAAGTCATAAAAGGAAACAGTAAGTTCACTCACAACCACATTGCCAATAGCAATGAGCTGCCACACGATGCTGTTGAGTATTATGTAGCGATGCAAGACAATTATAGGAAAATACAAGAAGACATAGTCAGAATGATGCTTCGTGCCGAAGCAGACAGTTGACCCTTAACACAAATGCTGCGTACCGGACATTAAGAGGCGAAAGGTCGATTATTGTTACCTTACACGACTGGCAATCTATCAGTGGGACAGTCACAATTGCAAGGTCCCGACGAGTATACCCCCTGAGTGATTTAATGTGGAACGATTGCATAGAACTTGTAGCAAGTAAGGCAGGTAACATATCCATCGGAATAATACCAAGGAAATTTATTTTATCCATGAAATAACATCGGTTCGAACGATATATGCGTACTGCTGCGAACCTAAATGGGTAGTAGTAACACAGAGGGGAAGGGTGGGAGGGAGAGGGAGGAGGGAGGAGGGAGAGTGTGTGGGTTCAAATGGCTGTTTTGTGACTGATTCGTTTAGTAATTCCAACTCCAGTGGTAGATGCTACAATTGAGGCACTGACAAAGTAGAATCGCTTATTTTTGAAACGAGAGCGCGTACATAACATGAGGGAGGCAATTTTAATTCCCCCACATGCATCTGAAGAAACCACCATGATGGAGAAATCAAAGACGAGGTTATACAGATGCTAACCCACAGGCGTTCTCGCCGCACACCATTCAAGACGAACAGGAGGGGAGGGAGATATGACGTTACACGATGTACCGGCCGCCACACACACCGCATAATGTCTTGCGTAGTACCGTTGGCGGAAACAGCGGAGCGATACTAGAAGAACGCTTATTGTACTTGGTCAAGATGAAAAGTATGCTCTCACTGACAGACAAGGGCAACCGATGTTTACCCTCATTACTCACAGCGGTTTTCAATCGACACTCGGCACAGACTTTGTGCGTTGGGAGTGATCGTTTCTGTGTCAAAACTCGTAGATTACGTCTTTAACAAAAATGAATTACTTGGTCAAAGCTCTTCTTACACACAGCGTTTACGCTTTGCCACGGCTCGCATGACGCCATCTATAGCTGCTACGGTCGGTGGCTACGGGGGTGAGGTTCGGTCGCGGTACTCCCATGTCTAACGTGCCTCCGGCAACGCGATCATCACAGGCCAAGCATTCCTGACGTCCCTCCTCTCCGTCGAGGTCAGAACACCCAACAAATGGTGAAGAAGGGACTGAGTCTTTAACAGTTCCAGTCTGACTCTTGATGGCCTCTCATGGAAATAGCTTCGTCGCAGAGAATGGTATCAAACGTACATTCGTATGATGTTAGGAGACTTCCCATGGTGCAACAAGCAATTCCAGGAGCAACTGAAAGCACGGTCCGCAATCTGCTGCAGATTGTCCCTCACGCCGACACCAAAACGTCAGTCGCTAGAGACCGTTCTAGGTTCTTTGTAGAAATTTTCGGAATTGGTGGAGACAGCTAGCCTCACCCGACGGTTCCCTGCACAGTAGTCTATTTGCAACCATCATTCCGAATGTGTAAATAGGACTTCTCTGGTCTGGAGCGGAGAGATGAAACCTTGGATTTGATCCATTCTATGAAGAACTGAATGATTCCTCGACCTGAGCTGCATAGTGGAAACTTGTTTAATTGCCCCGTTCAGGAGCACACTATACACAGAAAACGGCCACTCAGGTGGCAGAGTATGCAAGGAGAGCACGTAGTTTGTGTTTTGTTTGAGTTAGGCGAATCTCAGACCATCAGTTGAGAAACAAGCATTAGATACAACAATTACAACAACAGATTAGATAGCGTAGACAGAGAGAAAAATCTTACATTATTAGATGTTAACTTCGGGGTATTCGTAGCAAAGTCTCAGAACTCTCTCCTTCCAGAACGCAATCACTACCACTTCATACCAGGAAATTAAAGTTCGCTGAAACTGGAACTCCAGAGTTGGACAATGTTCGTAAACTCACAAAATGTACATCTGAAATACCGGTTGACTGTGGAGGAGGAGGGGTATTTATAGCGACAAGCAGAAGTATCATCCCTGAAGAGGTTAAAAACGAATACCACTGAGAATGTTAACAAAATTAATGGGGGTCCGTGGACTTAGATTAATAGCCGAGTGTTCCTGCTGGTCACCAGAGTGAAACAAAATCGGTGGTACAGTACTCAAAGGTAACCCAAGCTCGATAGCACGCTAATAAGTTGATCCTATGCAAGTAGCATGCGGTGATATTAACCTGCCTAGTATCGACTGGGGAGACTAGGAATACTTTATCAACGGTATACACAAACATTGTAGCGAAGCAAGACTGCCGGCCGGAGTGGCCGAGCGGTTAACGGCGCTGCAGTCTGGAACCGCACGACCGCTACGGTCTCAGGTTCGAATCCTGCCTCGGGCATGGATGTATGTGATGTCCTTAGGTTAGTTGGGTTTAAGTAGTCCTAAGTTCTAGGGGACTTATGACCACAGCAGTTGAGTCCCATAGTGCTCAGAGCCATTTGAACCTTTTTGAAGCAAGACTGAATACATAGATAACTGTTTGGAAGAATTAGTCCTGCAACCCACGGGCGAAAAATATTGTACACCTCATGGAACCAGATCAGTGAGAGTGGACTACCGGCGATGGTCACCATAGGAAAAAGTCATCAAGCGAGATAGAAGAGGACTTTTCTTTTTCCGAACATATAAATTCATTCAGTATAAATATACTGAAAACTGAGAATAGTTAGTTCAAATGCAACACACACACAACACTGTAGTTACAACCAAAATGCATCATAGTCTGCGTTCTAGTGAAATATGTATCAACTACAATAACAAAAGACGTTGCGGAAAAAGAGCCTGCAGCACTCTCACTTCAAATGAGTGCTGGCAACAGTCCACTTGCTTCCGTAAAAAGGTCTCTGCTTAGAGTCTAAAATAATTTCAATAGTCATAACCTGACGAAAAGACCAAAACTTCCGCTTGATGTAAAGGTGTAGAATAGCTCAAGATGTCTGTAACAGAAATAAATCTATAGTAATCGACTGAAAAATTCTTGGTCAGCACCTGGAGTACATAACTTTTAAACATTCAGGGATATACTAAGAAACTATGGAGAATGGAATAGTTGGTTGGTTCGGCCGTGCCCTTTCAAAGGAACTATCCTGGCATTTGAAGCGATTTAGGGAAATCACGGAAAACCTAAATCTGGATGGCCGAAGGCGGGTTTGAGCCGCCGTCCTCCCGAGTGCGAATCCAGCGTGCTAACCACTCCGCCATCTCGCTCGGTGAATGGAATAATCACGTAAAATCGGTACTAGCTGCAACTCAGTTTCAAAACAGCTGTCATGAAAATTTCATAAGTACAAACAGAGGTGTCAAGCAAAGTTTAATTCACACCGGAGGCAGTAAAGTTTCGGGATAATAACTAGGAGAAGTCTGTTGAGATAGCGGAGGGTCCACAAATTTCTAGTGGCAAGGGAGTCATGCTTGCAGGAAGTACCCCCTGATGTGCGGAGCTCACTCAGCTGAGAAGGGAGCTGGAAAAGCGTATCAGAGGAAGTCTTCGTCTAGGTAGAACGGCAGTGGTACTTGCTAATTTCCGAAAGCTGAAACATTTTCAGTACTAACTTACGTGGATTAAAATAAGTTACACTAATTTGTTTGCCAGCAACTTAAGATCAATCCATTCAGCACACCACACAAACTGTTAACACACAAGATCATGTCACATTTAGTTCTCTGTACGTTGGCAGGTAGTGGCAGGAGTCAGACGAACTAGTAGTGAGAGTACTATTGCCAGGTGGCAGGCGAAAGAAAACAGCCATCACGATATAGCAAGGAAACAGCTGATAGATTTGAGACAACGTTCGAGCTATTCCAGTTGGTGATAAAGAAATTCTGGAGACCCTCTAAGCACATTGGAACATTAGAAGGCACCACGTCTAGACAGCATTTCTGCCGACATATTAATGTATTCATGTAGAGTCATTTCTTCTACTAAGCAGCAGTTTAATGAGTGCCTTGCCCAAGGAAAATTTTCAAACATGTGGAAATTAGCAGAGATCATAATTTTGAAAAATGGGACAATAAAGATCCTATCGAGGCAAAACCTTGTAGACCAGGGGTGGCCAATAACTCGGTTCGCGAGCCGTGCCTTGGCAGGAGTGTCATGGCGCACAGTCTCGCTGTACAGTTTCCCCACAGCCACAGCGCGCTGTCTGTGCTCTGGGGAGGGAGGGAGGGAAAATACTACTTGGTTTTATATTTCTCAACAACATAGATCACAAACAAAACAAATTTTCAGTATTACTTATTATTGGCAAACTGAAGCCGTAACGTAATTTTTGTCTGGTACAAATTGTCGGCGTACAGACAAGCGCCGGCAACTTCACAGATTTTCCTCCTCACGTTGCCATGTAAATACATATAATTGTGAGTTATTTAGTTTCATAACCGAAAAACGAGTTTCACACACACACACACACACACACACACACACACACACACACACACGTTGGCCGAAATATTTTAGCTCCTTCGCAACCTCATTATGCAGCTGAGGAAACTACTTGAGTAAAGGAATATAGACGTCCTGGACAGTTTTAACGTTAAAGGTATTCGTCTTCTAAACGGAAATTACTTTGCAGATCAATCATTTGTATCTCCGTATGCAAAGGGGCGCTTTCAACTGGAAGGGCAAAAAGCCTCGAAAACAGCTCGAAAAACAGATGTAAGAGTGGCAGCGTCCTCAAAACGTTTAGGAAACCATCCTTGTAATTCTTTCAAGGCCGGAACGAATTTTTCAAACCTCACGGTTTCTTTGAGCTTAGGGAACTGGACAGTGTTTCGTAGAACATGCCTCTTCTAATACGCAAATTTCTTTTTAAATACGCCCTCATCGATCCAGAAATAAGTTACTTCTCACACGGCAATATCTTACCGTGGGCAGCGTTCAGTCAAGTCCACTTAAAAAGCGAGAGCTACAAACAATTTTCGATGTTGCGATTTTCGTTCCCGCACTCCTTTTTCTTTCATAATCTCAACAATACCGAATTTTAATTCGAAAAATCATGCTAGGCATGTACCGCAACTTAACCAACGTACTTCGTAGTAAAATAAAGTCTCCATACTCCTCGTTTAGTTCCATCGAAAATGTTGCAACTGACTGGAATAATACGGGCGACTTCGGAAATTTTACTCTTTGTACCACAAATTTCTTCACGTGCTTCATGACTAAAAATGTAAGACAAAGTGCTTCTTGGTGTACAGAACAGTGAATCCCGCCTGTTGATCGTTGTAAGTTTTTTGCTGTTTCATTGTCAACTAAATCTTAATTCTTTCTGCATGGTGTTGTAATATTGTTTCACAACTGATCTGCAGTACCCGTCGATTATACGAGTGCATAATACACTCTGTGTCATCAAAAGTATCCAGACACCTGGCTGAAAATGATTTACAAGTTCGTGGCTCCCTCCATCGGTAATGCTGGAATTCAATATGCCTGTTCCGAATAGCCTTGATGACAGCTTCCACTCTCACAAGCATACGTTCAATCAGGTGTTAGAAGGTTTCTTGGGGAATGGCAGCCCATTCTTCACTGAGTGCTGCACTGACGAGAGGTATCGATGTCGGTCGGTGAGGCCTGGCACGAAGTCGGCATTCCAAAACATCCCAAAGGTGTTCTGTAGGATTCAGGTCAGGACTCTGTGCAGGCTAGTCCATTAGTGGGATGTTATTGTCGTGTAACCACTCTGCCACAGGCCGTGCAATATGAACAGGTGCTTGATCGTGTTGAAAGATGAAATCGCCGTCCCCAAACTGCTCTTCAACAGTGGGAAGCAAGAAGGTGCTTAAAACATCAATGTAGGCCTGTGCTGTGATAGTGCCACGCAAAACAACAAAGGGTGCAGAAGCCCCCTCCACGAAAAACATGAAAACACCTTAACACCACCGCCTATGAAATTATACTGTTAGCACTACACACACTGGCAGATGATGATCAGCGGACATTCGCCATACCCACACCCTGCCATCGGATCGCCACATTGTGTACCGTGATTCATCGCTCCACACAACTCTTTTCCATTGAAGAATCGTCCAATATTACGCTCCTTACACCAAGCGAGGCGTCGTTTGTCATTTCCCAGCGTCATGTGTGGCTTATGAGCAGCCGCTCGATCATGAAATCCAGATTTTCTCAACTCCTGCCTAACTGTCATAGTAGTTGCAGTGGATCCTGATGCAGTTTGGCATTCCTGTGTGATGGTCTGGATAAATGTCAGCCTTATAACATATTACGACCCTCTTCAAATGTCGGCGGCCTCTGACAGTCAACAGACGAGGTCGGCCTCTACGCTTTTGTGCTGTACGTGTCCCTACACGTTTTCACTTCATTATTTCATCGGAAACAGTGGACCTACGGATGTTTAGGAGTGTGGAAATCTCGCGTACAGACGTATGACACAAGTGACACCCAATCACCTGATCACGTTCGAAGTCCGTCAGTTCCGCGGAGCGCCCCATTCTGCTCTCTCAGGGTGTCTAATGACTGCTGAGGTCTCTGATATGGAATATCTGGCAGTAGGTGGCAGCACACTGCACATAATATGAAAAATATACGTTTTCGCTTGTGTCCGGATACTTTTGATCACATAGTGTATGTTGAGAGTTCTCATTCCTCTGTCCTGTTATTCCTATTCATATCTAAGAATTGTGGAAATGGATCGCTAGACTGCCTATTTTTGTGCCAATAGCTACTCGATCCGTCGACGTCCTTCATACCACGAACACGTAGCGACGTGTAAACTGCGCTGACGCTACGATTTTGCCGAACTGAAGAGAGCTGTGCCGGCCGAAAAATTCCATAACGCAATTCTAAACGAAATTTGGCGCTGTTCGGGGTACTTCCGTGAAGGACTCAGTAAAGCCGAGACAAGTCTGGCCTTGACCCGCATGCAGCCCGCACAACTTGCACGCGAGAAGTCTGGCACGCCGTGGCCGGCCTTGTTAGAGACCGATCTGCCCACTATGTGGTCTTTGCAAAATGTATGAAAAGTGGGGTTTTGGAGTCACGTGAACGAAGGTGGAATGAGTGAGTCTCAGCATAGCTTCGGGGAACGGGAATATATCGAGGATACTATGTACCACTCTCTGGAGTCTGTTCTGGCTTCAGAGGTCCAGTATGTAGTTGCTATTATAGTGGTACCTTCGACAACCTTTAGTTGTCCTCTATTTGCCCGCGTGCGCCTTGAGTGGTTTCTATGAGGAATCCCAACAAGAATCTGACGAAACTGATCACCAAAGACTTTCCTCGGGTCTCCGTCCTTGGACCTAGTTTTTGGACAATCTCAAACCTCTTTTGAATAGCCTACAAGAAAAATCCGAAGCTTTGAACCTAACTGCGTACACTGATTGTCTCGTGCTGTTAGTCCGGGGTAACAGCAGACTAAAATTAAAAACGAGCGTCGAAGTTCTGATAGATACATTTCAGGAATGCATCGCAGCTCAGAAGTGAACCTCAGTATCAAGACGGCGGCCACAATACACGGAACACTCGTAGCTCACGTTGTCAGTTGCTATGTTGGTGGCAAATACACATGAGCATGTGGGCTTTTGTCACTGCAGGGTCCAGTATTACCTGAATAACATTTATTTCGGGCAAGTTGTTGCTTGACATAGGCCGACAGGAGTGTGTAATAGTCGGAATGTGTACAGTCCGTGACTTCACTCAGGTATGACTTTCTTCATTGAGGATGGCCTTTTTATCAACTGAGCGCTGAAATCATTAACCAGCTACGCCAGTTGTTACACTGCGGCATCCTGTAGCCTATGATATATCATTCAAATTTGCACCAGAAGATGTACCTCTAATAGTTGCGAAATCGGCTGTGTGGGTCTGTAACTGACCTGAAGAAAAAAGAAAAACACGGCTACAACTGACCACTGGAAGTTTCATTCAGTTTTATTTTAATAGTTTTAACACCAGTATTTAAAAAACTTCATTGTATGAAGTGTCCAGAAATCACATATAGCTGTATAATATTGAAAGGAAGACCAAGATATAGCCAAAGTCGTGTAATCAGAATTAATGACGTGCCCATACACAGAAGTCACACCTGTATCTCGAGGTGCACCTGGAGGATAAATCAAATTTTCATACCAACATAAAGGAGAGTTTTCGAAAGTTTTGGCAAGCATGAACGAACGAAATGTTAACACTGCGCGACAAACATTCGGACTACGTCTAAAGAAACTTTCACATCTATAGTGAGAAGACACTAGCGGCGGCAGTGCATTTTGGTGTGAATGTTTTGGCGCATAGCCGGAGGCTTGTGACAGAGATGGGGTGTGCCGCAGGTGCAGCGTGGAGTTCTACTGCGATGTTCGGGTGCATCTGGCGCATCAACTAGCTCCTTGCAACCAGTGTTTGGGTCCTGCCTCTATCTGCGTGTCAGAGGCACAGGGCCACCTACTGGTTCGAGAAAAACATGCTATATAAAGCAAATACTTTTTGGAACATAATCGTGCCTCCATCAGCGAGCGTATTACAGATTTGAGACAGGAGAGAGGGGACTCTTCGGCCACTGAGAGGAGGACGTATTGCTCGTTCTCAAATGGTGGAGTGATTCCAAATCGGTATTTACACTGACAGGAATTTGTCAATACACAGGTTATGTATAGAGTGAACCAGAACTCTGACGACAAACTTTCAGAGGTGATAGGTAGCTGGGACCAAATCAAGAAACAAATTTCTATTAAACATGGGGGTTACAACGCATACCTTAAGAGCTATGCGCACTCGTTCATCGCCGCTAGTGTGAAACATTTGTTCTATTCGACAACTACTCAATGCTCTTAAGGTTATTAGAGCCCACGTTTAATAGACAATTTTTCTTCTTTTGGTTCATACTACTACCTCAAGGTTTGTCCGTCGAGTTCTGGCTCACCGTGTATATGCACTGCGCAAACAATAACATGTATCACTTTTTCAAAATCCCGTAATTGTCTCCCTATGCGACGTCTAAGTTTGAAATTTGGCTCAACGGTATCTGCAACATTCCTGTGTAATGATGCAAAATCAGGGCACCGTGCGATGTCACCCTCGGGTAACGCAACGCTTAAAACAGCGTCTCGACACATACGGAAGAAAAGGCCAGAGCTCAGAAGTTGACGTAATGTTTAAGTGTTTAAGGTGGGTTAGTGGTGTCGCATAGGCAATTCTGCTCGACGTCTACGTGGACGCTTAACACACCCCTTATCCACATTTAAGTACGACGCCAAGCGTTGAAATCACGAGGTTTTCTTACGGGTGGCCGAGGAAAACATTTCAGACATACTTCCGCTTCGAGTAGACACGTGAAAGCTCAGTGGGGGGGGGGGGGGGGGGTGAAAAGGGCGTCAATGAATACAACCCCTTCCTTGCGGCGTTGATTCCCACACATTTCGCGGTCGAAAACGAAAATTCGCAGTGCAGTGAGCAGCAGGACTACGTTCTTGACAACCTCTGACACTTCTGACGCCCACCTTACGATTTAAACCCTTCTCGAGGGACATCGCTGAACAGAAATTCCAATGAACGTGATCGCACTCCCTTTGAAGTGCAGTTTCTCCTCTGGTGTAGAGGTTGGAACCACTAGGGACCATTCGAAGCTATTCGACTAAATTTGAAAGTGCAACGAAGCAACAAGGGAGCTTATGATTTTTCAGCCCTCCTGTGGCGTTATAATGGGGGGAGGAGGTTGGGGAGGGGGGGCATTAACACATGCGGAAATAGAACCCCTAAGTGTCCCTCTAAGATCATCCCGTTTGACAACACCTTCGGTGTCACCCACCCTACTTTGTTGAGCACTTTGAAAACTTGCCTGTACAGAGACAAGCCCTGACAGAGTCCCACGTACCTCAAGACAGCCAATGTTTCCATCATTGGCCCGAAAGCCATCGATCATGGTATTTTGGACGTCAGAGACAGCGCTCCGTTTCCGCATTACGACGACTACACTGTAATACTTAACCAGACGACTCGCTTTATCCAAGGTGCACATGAAGTCCGGGAACACTTTCAATTATTTATTGCAGAGGAACTAAACGGTACAGATGTCCAACATATTGCATTTTGAAGAGAAACTGAAAGTTTTTTTTTCTTCAAACATTCGATAAGCGAACCATGAGTTACCTGGCAGACGTCAATACGGTGATCAAATTCTTGCCATACCCGTCCCAGCATGGCATCGTCGCCTGTGGCAGTCTATTCCCGTATTCTCTCCCGGAGCTCTGCTACATCACTTAGTAGAGGCGGAACGTACACCAGGTCTTTAATGTGTCGCCACACAAAAAAGTCGTACGGAGCAAGACCTGGTGTTTTTGTCGAACTCCAACACACAGAAAGCTCGCTCCACACATGAAATCGCCATGCGCCATGTTTGCGATAGCGCTGACTATCGGCAAATTACAAAACTACGCTGTGGCTGCATACGCAAAAAAAGAAAAACTTTCAGGGTTTCTCTTCAAAATGACATATGTATGATATGTGTACAATGACCCGGCCAATGTGACCGAGCGGTACTAGGCGCTTCAGTCTGGAACCGCGCGACCGCTACGGTCGCAGGTTCGAATCCTGCCTCGGGCATGGATGTGTGTGATATCCTTAGGTTAGTTAGGTTTAAGTAGTTCTAAGTTCTAGGGGACTGATGACCTCAGATGTTAAGTCCCATAGTGCTCAGAGCCATTTGAGCCATATGTGTACAATATTTGGTTCTTGTGCAATAAATAATTGAAAGCGTTCCCGGACTTTATGTACACCCTGTATATAGGAAACTGCTAGTGATGCCATCTGCGGCCTGTGAGTGGTTACTGCACACTTATGTCGACCATAGGCAGTGGTCACATTAATGTACACCGACCTTGTAGAAGAAACACTTCGAGAGTGTATACGACTGGGTACACTTTCTGAGAATTTTCAGGCCAGGCAATAAATACAATAATAAGAAACGGAAGACAACACATAAGAATAAAACAACAACCACACCATCATATGATCCGTCCAGAGAAACCGACCTTGCTTTAGCGTATTAAAGTCGGTCGGAAAACTTCAAATCGGATTTCCTGAGAGTTGCATGTAACTGCTTTTGCGGATTGATATTTCAGTTCTGAATTTGACGTACCATAAATATAAAAAAAATATTAAAAGCCGCAATTACCATGTGATCTTGGGAGAGCACAGCACGAGGTTTGCACGTCAGCTGTTTGCATTAACAGCGGCACGCGCGCGTGCGCTATGAAAGCGGCCCACAAAGCTTACATACCGGCACGCGGCCTCACTGCATTCATGAAGTTGGCAGTCTGCAGTTCAGGCTAAACGATAAGGCAAGATTCAGGCTCTCCACATCAGGCGTACATGTGTCAATAATAATACGTTCATATCAACTATTTGTTGTTTTTTTTTTGTTTTTTACCGCTGAGCTGACCGAATGACTGTTGAACCTTCTGGCTATTATTCATAGGCCTCTATTCCCCAGACTCGTGCTTCATACCTCCACTTAGGAGGTGAGAACGGGTGCACAGAATATTTAGTAGTATTCTGATGAGTCAGATTACGGCAGCGGATATTTGTTACACTACTGGCCATTAAAATTGCTATACCAAGAAGAAATGCAGATGATAAATGGGTATTCATTGGACAAATATATTATACTAGCACTGACATGTGATTACATTTTCACGCAATTTGGGTGCATAGATCCTGAGAAATCAGTACCCAGAACAATAACCTCTGGCCGTAATAACGGCCTTGATACGCCTGGGCATTGGGTCAAACGGCTTGGATGGCGTGTACAGGTACAGCTGCCCATGAGGCTTCAACACAATACCACAGTTCATCTAGAATAGTGACTGGCGTATTATGACGAGCCAGTTGCTCGGCCACCATTGACCAGATGTTTCAGTTGGTGAGAGATCTGGAGAATGTGCTGGCCAGGACAGCAGTCAAACATTTTCTGTATCCAGAAAGGCCCGTACAGGACCTGCAACATGCGGTTGTGCATTACCCTTCTTAAATGTAGGGTTGCTCAGGGATCGAATGAAGGGTAGAGCCACGGGTTGTAACACATCTGAAATATAACGTTCACTGTTCAAAGTGCCGTCAATGCGAACAAGAGGTGACCGAGACGTGTAACCAATGACACCACATACCATCACGCCGGGTGATACGCCAGTATGGCGATGACCAATACACGCTTCCAATGTGCGTTCACCGCGATGTCGCCGAACACGGATGCTACCATCATGATGCTGTAAACAGAACCTGGATTCATCCGAAAAAAAATGACGTTTTGCCATTCGTGCACCCAGGTTCGTCGTTGAGTACACCACCGCAGGCGCTCCTGTCTGTGATACAGCGTCGAGGATAACCGCAGCCATGGTCTCCGAGCTGATAGTCCATGGTGCTGCACACGTCGACGAACTGTTCGTGCAGATGGTTGTCGTCTTGGAAACGTCCCCATCTGTTGACTCAGGGATCGAGACATGACAGCACGATCCGTTACACCCATGCGGATAAGATGCCTGTCATCTCGACTGCTAGTGATACGAGGCCGTTGGGATCCAGCACGGCGTTGCGTATTACCCTCCTGAACCCACCGATTCCATATTCTGCTAACAATCATTGGATCTCGACCAACGCGAGCAGCAATGTCGCGATACGATAAACCGCAATCGCGATAGGCTACAATCCGACCTTTATCAAAGTCGGAAACGTGATGGTACGCATTTCTCCTCTTTAGACGAGGCATCACAAGAACGTTTCACCAGGAACGCCGGTCAACTGCTGTTTGTGTATGAGAAATCGGTTGGAAACTTTCCTCATGTCAGCACGTTGTATGTATCGCCACCGGCGCCAGCCTGGTGTGAATGCTCTGAAAAGCTAATCATTTGCATATCACAGCACCTTCTTCTGGTCGGTTTAATTTCGCGTCTGTAGCACGTCATTTTCGTGGCATACCAATTTTAATGGCCAGTAGTGTATTTGCATATTGTTAGATGGCCTGTTGAATCTTGGTAACTGATATTCTGTTAGTTGAAGTAAAGCTGTCGCCAACCCGAAAGATAATGTGAACGCAGCAATACTTTACTTCGGATGTTCTATTGGAGGCTGCCTTCATCTGACCGCTGAACTGACTTACCTTGGCTGTTTTACACCGTCCGCCCAAGAAGTTCCGAGACTAAGTTTATTCCTGGCCTGTAAGTGAAATCAGCGCAGTGATTATTGTGGTAGCTTGAACTAATAACCGTAAACAACAGATGTGCATTCGCCCAGGCAGTTCTGAGCAGGCAGTGTCCAGTAGTAGGCGTGCGATTGTAGTCTTCCAACGCTGTTTTACTAACCGCAATGGAGCAAAGAACTGCACATCTCTAAATCAAGTGTCGAAGATATTCTCCAGCGTTTTTCGAAGAAGAGAAAAGTGTGAACAAAGTCTGTCCCGCACACCTTGACTCCCGAACACAAACGACGACGCCTGACGTCTACCGCGACTTGATTGAAATTCACCACTCTGACAGTTTTTCCTGCAAAAAAAAAAAAAAAAAAAAAAAAAAAAAATCACGGATGACTGTTTTATCAACGCGAACTTACCGCAAAAGACAAGGTGCAGAAATTTACATGAAAGGCCAACGTTTTGACGACGTAATTGACATTCCAGCCAGTATGACGAGCGCATTTAACAACATACCAAAGAAGGTATTTTCTGACAGTTTAATGTGGTTGTATGAACGTTCTGTACATTTTACTCAAGTACGCAAGAGTATGTGGAACACCTAACCCATTAAGCCCACCTTCTTAACTTTTTTTTTATTACTTGAGTCTTTAAACTTCTTAGACTGGTGGGGTATGGTGAACCACTATTGAACGAGGTCACCTAACCGAGGAACTTGGTATTTTTAATAGGTACAAATTAGTGCCTGAGGATTAAAAAGTGACGAACGACAAAAAAATTTATGATCACTGGTACTGAATGCTGGACATCATTTCTAGTCTTAGCACTTATCCACCGCGAAACACGTGTGCTGGTTTTTACTGGTAGGAACACTTGTAGGATCGCTCGTTGTCCGTCAGTCCCACCGATACTAAGAACACTCTTTCTCAGGAACGCGTACACGTATCAAATTTCAATGTATCTCATATTAAGGTCTATGATCCCTTGGCGGTCCAAAATTTCATGTTTGTAAGTCAATACAATCAAAAGATACGGCCATTTATGTGGTATATTTTGATACTCAAACTCACCGTCGAAATCTATAGAGTACTTCTCGTTGATCTACAATCATGAAATTTGGCAGGAAGCAACGTTTCACGGCACAAGTAAAGGAAAAAATACAAAAATTGTCAATTTATAACACGAAAAATATCTTTTTTATCCGTCCTTCCGTCTGTCTGTCTGTCAGAACCACTTTATCTCTAACAGCTTAGCGTACCAAATTCAAATTTATGTCACATACTAAGGTCTACGGTCCCCTGGCGATGTAAGGATTTTAAGCTTCTGAGGCACTGCAGTCAAAAGATACTGACATTTACCTCACATATTTTGATACTTGAAAACTCACTCATCAAAACTTGTACGGTACTTCCCCTTGACAGGGAATCATGAAATTTGGCAAAAGGCCAGTTTTCACAGTACAAATAAAAAAATACGAAAACTGCTAAATTGTAATTACATCACGTAAAAAATATCTTTCTGCCATCAGAACATACATTGCATTCACCATCCGTCTAAAGCATAAAGACGATCATTACTGCATGCGAACATAAAATGTAACTTGTATTCATGTTTTGGTAAGCAAAAAAAAAATTTTATCAACTTTTTTATACCTACATACATAAACTGAAGTCACTCGCTTTTTTTTGTAAGTCCAGGCTAATCTGAAGAACTACTGTAGAGATGTTTATTGAGTCTGATTCCTCAGGACCGGTATCTTGCCAGCACCTATATCGAAAACAAGCAAAAATCTTTTATTCTGACCGAATGAGTGGTGAACCTTCTGGCTATTATTCACAGGCCTCTATTCCCCAGACTCGTGTTTCATACCTTCACCTAGGCGAGGAGAACGGGTGCGCAAATGGTTCAAATGGCTCTGAGCACTATGGGACTTAACATCTGTGGTCATCAGTCCCCTAGAACTTAGAACTACTTAAACCTAACTAACCTAAGGACATCACACACATCCATGCCCGAGGCAGGATTCGAACCTACGACCGTAGCAATCGCGCGGTTCCGGACTGAGCGCCTAGAACCGCTAGACCACCGCGGCCGGCACGGGTGCACAGAATATTTAGTAGTAGTCGCAGTATGGATGAACTTTCTATATACGCTACTATGTTTGCAAGGAACACTCAGTGCGCGAGACCTAATCGTCCTCAGTTTTGTTTACCATGTTCTGCCAGTCACAAAAGCGCGCACAGATTCGCAGCTTCCGCTGCGGTCCAGATCGTCCCTCTAAATAATGTATACGTCTCCACGTCAACATCCGGTCAAAAGAAAGACGGAATGAGGTCACGCCATATCGGCAGAACGATGCAGATAAGCTTTTAGTGGCCATCCATCACTCGGCACAGAATTCAGCGGGCGCAAGCGCAGACCATTAGCAACACCGCGTTGGCGCATTGCACATCACTGACTCGGGACGTCCAAACCAGCTCATTCCTACATCTGAGGCCTCTCCAGCGTAATCCAAGCCGGGCGCCAGTTGAGGTTTTAAACATAGCAACTGTGTACTATCGACCGGTGTAAGAGACTGCACCGGCGCTGCAGATCCAGGTCAAGGGCCGCCTCAGTTACGGAACACGTTACTCGCGGAACAGCACGCCGTGCCGCGTGGATAAAGAGGAATGCCGCCTGTTTGTAGCTATCTGCGCCATACGCAGTTATCGATGTTTCATGCCCCGCTGTAAAAAGAGGACGACTTGTCTCTAACACGCTGATATTGCCACGCGGTGTTAAGAAACTTTCCTGAATATCGTGGCAGTAAAGGCACTTTTCATGCGCCAGTTTATTGTCGCGGGTGTTGATGGAGTTTTCAGTACCTCGGCGTCCTTCCTCGGTGGTCTGAACGACTAAAACTGTTCTACCGACGAAGAAGCTATGCGTAGTGGAATATATGTACGTTGGCCTCAAATATGTCACGTACTTTTATATCAATGTTCTGCAAGCGACCTTCAAGTGTGAGGCAGAGACAGTTGTATCTGAACGTGTACTAAGCTGCCTTACCGTTTCACTCGTCGATGTAGCTTGCGAAGAGTGACTGATCACAAGCTTTTGTGTAAGCTGTTTTTTGCCTGATGTTACCTTCACAATCCATGCGGGGTCGATATACAGAGGCCTTACTCGTATTCTTAATTAAAGCCGTTTCTTGGGATTCTGTAAATATCTATTTTAGAGTTTAAGACAGTTCAGTATTTCTGTTACACTATCCTCCCAGTAACACATGTGCAACACTTCTTTGTGCAGGTTTCGTGTCCTCTGTTAGAATGACCTAATATGAACTGGTCACTCATGAGCAATATTCGAGATGTAGGCTGTACTAGTGTTTGAGGGAACTCTTTCGTAAAGAAACAATAGTTTCGCAGAAACCTATTAATAACTCTAATATTGCCCAGTGGTCTACCCACAAATGAGTATATGTGATAGTTCTAACTCTTCACGTTGTTACTCTCGACTATTTTAAAACGTGATTGATTAGTTGTGACTCAGTCGTATAGTCAGCGGCTAGTACACTTAAGATTTAGTTACGAGCTAATTGTGCATCGCATGGGCGACATGCGTGTTTAATAGGTAAACTCAAAGAAGGCAACCGACGGGTGACTTCCGAAATGTGTTTGGGCTTTGAGAGCAAGCACTTCGCAAATGAGAAAAATATTAATTTCTGTAAACGCCTATTGAAAAAATATGCATTGGTGAAGCCACATGAAGATGTCACTCAATACATTGCTCTCTGACTGGTCCACATGGGTTTATCTACAATGAATCAGAGGCTGCATTCTACACAAATAATAATGCCAAGTTCATCGGTAACGTATTTAGAATGAAATTTTCCCTCTGCAGCGGAGGGTGTGCTGATTTTGAAACTTCCTGGCACATTAAAACTGCGTGGCGGACCGAGACTCGAACTCTGGACCTTTGCCTTTCGCGGGCAAGTGCTCTACCAACTGAGCTACCCAAGCACGACCCGTCCTCACAATTTCACTTCCGCCAGTACCTCATCTCCTACGTTCCAAACTTCACAGAAGTTCTCCTGCGAAACTTGCAGGACTAGCACTTCCGGAATAAATGATTGCGGAGACATGGCTTAGCCACAGCCTGGAGGATGTTTCCAGAATGAAATTTTCACTCTGCAGCGGAGTGTGCGCTGATTTTGAAACTTATATAATCGGCAGGTAAACATTTTTCTTCTTCTATTAGACACCTGCTAAAATAATTTATTTCCTGGAACCTTACGTTGGGTGTTCTGCAGCACGTACTGAAATGTGTTTTAATTATTCCCGTAATAAGAGCAAACGTTTACAGGGATGAGTCGAAATTCTTCACGAAAAAAAAAAAAATTCGCTCCATATTTATGGGATGAGTCCATAACCCTCATTAGCTCTGAGCTTCGGAACTGCACTATCAAACAATATAAATAAAATAATGACCTACTCAGCCGTGTATGACATGGTGCAGACTGGAGCTGCAGCATGAAGTGGAAGGTATTCTTCAAAATGGGGCGAGTCCTCTGCTGTTGCGTAATGGCCAGTCAGGGAAAAATACACCAAACGTAGTTCCACTTTGGCTTCGTTCCGACATGATCTAAATTTTAACCAAGTTTTTAATCGGAAGAGCTATACAGAATTCTTTAGAGGGAAAAGTCAGTTCGCTCTACATCATTATATTATTTAAATTTTTCTTAATAGCAAATCTGGTGTACTAGCAGTCTCATAACGAATACGAGAACGGAGAAACTATTATCCATTGATCTTGTCACTTTAACATCTATATACGTACGTGTATTTTGACGTCCGTTGTTTTTCAGCTTCAACTAGATAGGAGTTACGTAGACCGACACGGGCTTGTACTAAAGCGCATCCCCGACGTAGTCTAGTCTTGTTAACAAATTAGGCTGCTAAACAATTTCATACAGGTAGTTTAATAACTAATCACCCACCACTGTACTAAATTACCTGCCTACAGTGACAACATTTAAGTGTGGATACAGTAGGAGTGTTTTCTTCCAGCTTGGGATTGGCTTCTTTGTTACGTACAATCCTGCTGTTGTTTACATGCTTGCGTTTTTGAGGAGCAAATGAAAATTCCCACATTAGTCCACACTGACTTAAGAAGTTCTCTAAAGCGCATGAGTCATTTGTTGAAAGAGTAATATGAACAATGGGGCGTGTATCGTCTCAAGCCCCCCCTCTCCCCCCCCCCCCCCCACACACACACACACAAATGACGGTACGCTACGGTCGCAGGTTCGAATCCTGCCTCCGGCATGGATGTGTGTGTTGTCCTTAGGTTTGTTAGGTTTAAGTAGGTCTAAGTTGTAGGGGGCTGATGACCTGAGATGTTAAGTCCCATAGTGCTCAGCCATTTATGACGGTTCGCCTAGTGCGATCGTCAATACCTGTTTCAATTCTCAAGTGCACCGTCAGGTATTTAACAATCACTGCTGCCCAGAGGTCAAACTTGCTACAACGCAGGGGATGAGTTTATGCTAGTGTTTGGGTGACTAACAGATATTACGAACTAGAAGGAGTTTCGCGGCATCCCTGTGCACTGCGGAACTACAGTACGTGGCAACGAGATAAGCGAGCAGCGATGGCGGGACACAATCGCAACAATCAAAGAGTCTCGTAATTACAGTCCTAAATAATGAAAAACATTGAAGAAACTAATGTTATTAGTCGAGATGACAATTACATTGTATCTGTGAACGATCTTTGCGCCAGGCCAGAGCTTCTTTGATCATTGACTTTCAATTGAACTTGATTGAAGTTGGTTAGGGAACATTACGGCGCTTTGTGTGTAAACAACATTATTAGAATATACGAAGGCTATTCGGAAAATAAGTTCAGATAGGTCGCGAAATGGAAACGACAGTGAAAATCCGATGAAGCTTTTCATAGATGTGTTGGACAATTTTTCTAGTATGACTATTGATTGCGTCCCGTCCTTCATTTCAGTTCCGAGGACACGGTGAGCTCGTAAAGATACCTAGAGTAACAGCTTCTCCCGCTAAGTATGGGTGACCGCTGAAAGGTTTCGCCTGGTTTCATGCGACACCAAATACCGTACCTGTAACGCATTTTCTTCTTCGCCAATTCTCAGCCGCACGCAGCAGGGGCAATGAGGATCTCCCTACAGCGTTTCCGATGGGAAGTGCTTAATCGTACAGTCCGGACTTGGCTCCCTCTGGTGTCCATCTCTGCTCGCATGATCCGCAGGTTACGTAGACAACATTTCGCCACAGACAACAAACTGCAGATCAGCGCAGACAAGTGGCGGAAAGGACAGGCAGGTATGTCGAGGGTACTGGGAAGTTGGTACAACGCTACGATAAGTGACGAACTCGGAGCGGCGACTATGTAGAGAAGTAGCTGGAAGGTGTAGCAAACTGTTGCAAATAAAAGTTTTGCTTTTCACTGTGGTTTCTATTTTGTGAACGATCGGACCTTACTTTCCGAATAGCCCTAGTGTAAATATTTCGTGGCTGTGTTTATTTCACTTGCAGTCTGGTGTTTAATTAAATGATTGCCTTTTGCAGTGGTTATTTATTGGAGCTTAGCACCTAACAGTTTCACTTAAATCAGTTGGTAAATGTTTAGAGAAAGTGACAATTATTCCTTGAAAATACTAGACGTTCTGGGAATGTTAAAACTTACGAGTTGCGACCAATCACGATTTTTAACTTGAAACCCACGAAGTTAGACAAAAACATTTCTATCAGTGCAATAATAACTGTTAATCATTGCGAATTCTCGGGGGTTTATTTTAGGCACTTTCAACCTGGCTCTTGCACCGGGATCGGGTTTAAGTATCTTTGCGAGGCCAGATTCGGAAGTTGGGAAAGTGAACAAACACCGGTTATAACATTCACCTGCCGATATGCAGGCCGCCGCAACGGCAAACACAGAACGCTCGTATTGTATAGCAACTTAGTGTTGTAGTAAGAACTCGATAGTGTTTTGCTTAATGGAGAACTCGCCGTCTGGATCTCAATAACTTTTACCGATAACCTGTTTCAATGGCACATACCCATCACCTACAGATTAGCTACTGCGAAATGCACTTTGTCAGGTGATTGATACATCTCACGCAAAGTTAAACCAACCAGTTCAACGGTATATGCTGTGCCGGTATATTCGATAAACTGCTTTTCTGCAGAAGGGGATCTGAAGATGATCCATACTCGCAACTGCTAACGGTTTTCAATAAAAGCTATTGAGATGTATGTAGATAATTTAAGACAGGCTAAAGGAGATACTGGACGACGAAACACTCAAATTTTTCGTAGTTTATCGCCGATGCTGAACTTTCACTTGACAACGTTCTACAAAGAAACTGTATAATGCTGCAACTTGATATCAATCGCAGTGCTGTACATAAAGGAATCTGTGCCACAAGATCTAATGCCTGCAATTCTCGAAAATATTCTTCGTAAATGGATAATCATACACCCTAGTCAACGATTTTAATTAGGTCATGATCTTAGGATTTTTAGTAAGTTGTCGCTCAAAATGGTTCAAATGGCTCTGAGCGCTTTAGGACTTAACATCTGAGGTCATCAGCTCCCTAGAACTTAGAACTACCTAAACCTAACTAACGTAAGGACGTCATACACATCCATGCCCGAGGCAGGATTCGAACCTGCGACCGTAGCGGTAGCGCGGTTCCAGACTGAAGCGCGTAGAACCGCTCGGCCACACTGGCCGGTAGTTGTCGCACATTTCATCCATTTTGTGGCCGCCTCCGCGTACAGTTGAAGATACACCACTGGCCATTAAAATTGCTACACCACGAAGATGACGTGCCACAGATGCGAAATTTAACCGACAGGAAGAAGATGCTGTGATATGCAAATGATTAGCTTTTCAGAGCATTCACACAAGGTTGGCGCCGGTGGCGACACCTACAACGTGCTGACATGAGGAAAGTTTCCAACCGATTTCTTATGCACAAACAGCAGTTGACCGGCGTTGCCTGGTGGAAAGTAGTTGTGATGCTTCGTGTAAGGAGGAGAAATGCGTACCATCACCTTTCTGACTTTGATACAGGTCGGATTGTTGCCTATCGTGATTGCGGTTTATCGTATCGCGACATCGCTGCTCACGTTGGTTGAGATCCAATGGTTGTTAGCAGAATAAGGAATCGGTGGGTTCAGGAGGGTAATACGGAACGCCGTGCTGGAACACAACGGCCTCGTATCACTAACAGTCGAGATGACAGGCATCTCATACGCATGGCTGTAGCGGATCGTGCAGACACGTCTCGATCCCTGAGTCAACAGTTGGGGACGTTTGCAAGACAACGACCATCTGCACGAATAGTTCGACGACGTTTGGAGCAGAATGAGTTATCAGCTTGGAGACCAAGGCTGCGGTTACCCCTGACGCTTCATCACAGACAGGAGCGCCTGCGATGGTGTACTCAACGACGAACCTGAGTGCACGAATGGCAAACAGTCATTTTTTCGGATGAATCCAGGCTCTGTTTACAGTATCATGATGGTCGCATCCGTGTTTGGCGACATCGCGGTGAACGCACATTGGAAGCATGTACTCGTCATCGCCATACTGGCGTATCACCCGCGTGATGGTATGGGGTGTCATTGGTTACACGTCTCGGTCACCTCTCGTTCGCATTGACGGCACTATGAACAGTGGACGTTACATTTCAGATGTTACGACCCGTGGTCCTACCCTTCATTCGATCCCTGCGAAACCCTACATTTCAGCAGGATAATGCACGACCGCATGTTGCAGGTCCTGTACGGGCCTTTCTGGATACAGAAAATGTTCGACTGCTGCCCTGGCCAGCACATTCTCCAGATCTCTCACCAACTGAAAACGTCTGGTCAATGGTGGCCAAGCAACTGGCTCGTCACAATACGCCAGTCTTTACTCTTGATGAACTGTGGTATCGTGTTGAAGCCTCATGGGCAGCTGTACCTGTACACGCCATCCAAGCTCTGTTTGACTCAATGCCCAGGTGTGTCAAGGCCGTTATTACGGCCAGAGGTGGTTGTTCTGGGTACTGATTTCTCAGGATCTATGCACCCAAATTGCGTGAAAATGTAATCACATGTCAGTTCTGGTATAATATATTTGTCCAATGAATACCCGTTTATCATCCGCATTTCTTCTTAGTGTAACAATTTTAATGGCCAGTGGTGTATTTGCCAAGTGAATTTGGAATGTGAAGTCTCTCATTTCCAGGCATGTTACGAAAATCAGTGGTCTGAGGATTGTTAAATAATCAGAGATGGTTATTGCGGGAAATTTCTACGAACTATATAAATATATCAATGAGCAACCCAATTACCTACTCCTACCTAGTAGCGTGTAGGTGATTTCGTACTGACAGCAAGACGTATCGAGGCATGGACGACACGGGGTGAGAATATTCCTCCACAACTCAACACTCTTTACCTCCTACAGAGACCGGGCATTGTTCAGAGCAGAGTCAAAGCCGCGCACTTCTCAAAATCCAACTGGGCCCAAGGGAAATGTTATTGGAGGTTGCTACACAAGCACTCACATGTCAGCCATGTACCAATGTGTACTGCGGCTCCGTTCAGGTGACACATTCCATGCTTTCAATGACAGTGTTCCCGCACTGGCCTCTGAAATGCAGAGATACGCTTGTTTGGTGACAGCATCTGTACTCCTGTTCTAGATGGCATGGCTGCTCGCCAGATGCTGTTCTCCAGCAGGGGATTTGTCGGACTGTGGTCCATTCGTAAGCCATTACAATCCGCAACAGTCATCAACGCACTGTTATACACTGGCCAGTCACATGAATGTGACCACCTGTCAAAAGCCTGAATAACAACTTTTTGCACCGCAGACCGCTGCGAGACGTGCAGGAGGAAAGGCAATGGGGTTCTGAGAGGTACCGACTGGGATGTGGAGCCATGCTGACTCCAGTGCTGTGGTCAGCTGCGCTGGATATCTCAGCTGAGGATCCATAACGCTAACACCCCTAGCGAGGCGGTCCCGATGATTCCCGATTGGGTTTTAGTTCGGGGAGTTTGGTGGCCAGATGAGTACGTTAAATTCATCCTGGTGCTCTCGGAACTACGCAGGTACTCTACAAGCTGTATGACAGCTTGTACTGGCCTGCAGGTAGATGCTGTTGTGCTGGGGAAAAGAACGAACTGCATTTATGGGTGGACATGGTCCCCCAAGGACACATACATACTTGGGCTGATCCATTGTCTCTTCCAGAATGAGTAGATAACCCAGGGAAAGATACGAAAATATTCCCCCAGACCATAACGCTCCCTCCTCCGGCCTGGCCCTTTCCGAAAATTGAGGGTATTTGATTTCATCCGCTGGAGACTAAAACGCGATTCATCTGGGAAGGCCACCTGTCGCCAGTCAGTGGACATCCAGTTGCGGTGCCAGCGTGCAAATTCCAGCCTTCGCCGCCGATCAACAGCATGTGTGCATGAACCAGGCGCCTGCTGCAGATGCTCATACGCAACAACGCCTACTGATCCGTCGTTGAAGTGAGACTTTTGTAACCTCTTGTTTCGTCTGGGTGGTCAGTCGCTCTATGCCTGCATGTAGGCTACTGGCCATTAAAATTGCTACATCACGAAGATGACGTGCTACAGACGCGAAATTTAACCGACAGGAAGAAGATGCTGTGATACGCAAATGATTAGCTTTTCAGAGCATTCATACAAGGTTGGCGCCTGTGGCGACACCTACAACGTGCTGATATGAGGAAAGTTTCCAACCGATTTCTCATACACAAACAGCAGTTGACCGGCGTTGTCTGATGAAATGTTGTTGTGATACCTCATGTAAGGAGGAGAAATGCGTACCATCACCTTTCCGACTTTGATAAAGGTCTGATTGTAGCCTATCTTGATTGCTGTTTATCGTATGGTGACGTTGCTGCTCGCGTTGGTCGAGATCCAATGACTGTTAGCAGAATATGGAATCGGTGGGTTCAGGAGGGTAATACGGAACGCCGTGCTGGATTCCAATGGCCTCGTATCACCTGCAGTCGAGATGACAGGCATCTTATCCGCATGGCTGTAACGGATCGTGCAGCCACGTCTCGATCCCTGAGTTAACAGATGGGGACGTTTGCAAGACATCAACCATCTGCACGAACAGTCCGACGACGTTTGGAGCAGAATGGGCTATCAGCTCGGAGACCATGGTTGCGGTTACCCTTGACGCTGCATCACAGACAGGAGCGCCTGCGATGGTGTACCTAACGACGAACCTGGGTGCACTAATGGCAAAACATTTTTTCAGATGAACCCAGGTTCTGTTTGCAGCATCATGATGGTCGCACCCGTGTTTGGCGACATAGCGGTGAACGCACATTGGAATCGTATATTCGATATCGCCATACTGGCGTATCACACGGCGTGATGGTATGGGGTGCCATTGGTTACACGTCTCTGTCATCTCTTGTTCGCATTGACGGGACTTTGAACAGTGGACGTTACATTTCAGATGTGTTACGACCCGTGGCTCTACCCTTCATTCGATCCCTGCGAAACCCAACATTTCAGCAGGATAATGCACGACCGCATGTTGCAAGTCCCGTACGGGCCTTTCTGGATACAGAAAATGTTCGACTGCTGCTCTGGCCAGCACATTATCCAGATCTCTCACCAATTGAAAACGCCTGGTCAATGGTGGCCGAGCAGCAGGCTCGTCACTATACGGCGGACACTACTCTTGATGAACTGTGGTATCGTGTTGAAGTTGCATGGGCAGCTGTGCCTGTACACGCCATCCAAGCTCTGTTTGACTCAATGCCCAGGCGTATCAAGGCCGTTATTACGGCCAGAGGTGGTTGTTCTGGGTCCTGATGTCTCAGGATCTATGCAGCCAAATTGCGTGAAAATGCAATCACATGTCAGTTCTAGTATAACATATTTGTCCAATGAATACCCATTTATCATCTGCATTTTTGCTTGGTGTAGCAGTTTTAATGGCCAGTAGTGTCTATTCGCCCGCACAGATCTCCACACCCATCGTCCACCCCTTTCTTCCATGGCCCGTGCTGCACCGCAGGTGCCTTGGCGCCAATTTTCGATAACCCCATTTTGCCGAAGCGAACAGTTTACAAACTTAGCCATTTCGGAAGTGCCTCCACCCTTCGCCCGAAAGCGAATGATCAAGCCCTTTTGGACGTCAGATAAATCACTCCTATTCCGCATTAGAGCAACAACTGCTGCTGTTGCTGCTGCTGCTGCTGCTACTACTACTGCCTACTACCATAACACTACTTTTCGCGGATACTGACAAGCTTTGTATACCCTCCACTGCCATTGCTGCCACCTGCCGTCACTGAGTGGTTATCGCACGTTGATTGGTTGGTTGAATTAAAAGAGGGGGGAAGGGACCAAACTACTAGGTCATCAGTCCCTTGTTCCGAGTAAAACAATGCCACAAGTGTGAGAATGAAAGAAACGAGACTGACAACACAAAACGGAATGAAAGGAAAAAAATTACAAGAACGATGAAGGGCAACAAAAGTGTAAATGGACAAAAGGGGGACAAGAAAACCACAGAAACGCAAACGGGATGAAGAGAGTAAAACAAAGCAGGTGACCATGGCTGGCTGACCATGAGAATAAAAAGGAGAAGCCAGCCACTCTGCAACACATTAAAACCTCCATCCTAAAAGGGCGGAGGACACAGAGGGCCAAAGGACATGCGCTGAAACTTAGATCAAATGATAAAACCGACCCTCACGTATTAAACGTAAAACTGAATCAGTCAATGAGGCTTTGTCATATAAAATTAGTGGCAACGAGTCCGGTAACACAAGACTCCGTCGCTGGGCAGTCAAAGTGGGACAGTGCACCAGAAGATGGGCCACTGTCAACTGGGCGCCGCACACACACTGAGGCGGGTCTTCACGGGGCAGGAGGTAACTGTGGGTCGCCCAAACGTGGCCAATGCGGAGCCAGTAGAGGACAACTGCGAGAGGCCCGCATGTAAGACTTCCGCACATTCGTAGTCTCCTTAATGACACGCAGTTTGTTGTGCATACTGTTATGCCATTCCGTCTCCCAAAGCCGAAGAACCCCGCGGCGTAAGTCAGAACGCAGGTCAGGTTCAGTGACGCCCATCTCCAGAAGCTGTTTCCACGTAGCCTGTTTGGCCAGCCTTTCGGCAAGTTCGTTGCCTGGGATTCCGACGTGATCTGGGATCCGGTCCAGACAAACCCACTGAACGACTGGACCGTTCCAGGGCATACATGGACTCCTGGATGGTCGCTACGAAAGGATGACGAGGGTAGCACTGGTCCATAGCTTGTAGGCTGCTCGGTCAGTACACAGGAGAAATGACTCGCCTGGGCATGAGCGGATGTGCTCAAGAGCACGAAATATGGCCGCCAGCTCTGCAGTGAAAACACTGCACCCGTTGGGCAAGGAGTGCTGCTCTGTATGTCGTCCATGAATATAGGCAAAGTGAATGTGACCATCGGCCATCGAGCCATCAGTGTAAACCACTTCATGCCCCAGTACATGTCGAGAATCGAGAGTGGCAGTGGAGAGTCGCAGGGTTAACTGAGTCCTTAGGACCATGTGAAAGGCCCAGGAAGAGCCGCGGCGTAGGTGTACACCATGGAGGTGTACGTGAATGGACCTCAAGTATAGGTGGTCAAGTGAATGACTCCGGTTCAGACAGAAGGGATCGCACGCTAACCGCAATCATTAGCACCTGCCTATGCCGCCGATGCGGGAGACGGGCTGCCGCGGGTGCGCAGGAGAACTAAGAACGTGTGCCACGTACAGGGTGTTTCAAAAATGACCGGTATATTTGAAACGGCAATAAAAACTAAAGGAGCAGCGATAGAATTACACCGTTTGTTGCAATATGCTTGGGTCAACAGTACATTTTCAGGCGGACAAACTTTCGAAATTACAGTAGTTACAATTTTCAACAACAGATGGCGCTGCAAGTGATGTGAAAGATATAGAAGACAACGCAGTCTGTGGGTGCGCCATTCTGTACGTCGTCTTTCTCCTGTAAGCGTGTGCTGTTCACAACGTGCAAGTGTGCTGTAGACAACATGGTTTATTCCTTAGAACAGAGGATTTTTCTGGTGTTGGAATTCCACCGCCTAGAACACAGTGTTGTTGCAACAAGACGAAGTTTTCAACGGAGGTCTAATGTAACCAAAGGAACGAAAAGCGATACAATAAAGGATCTGTTTGAAAAATTGCAACGGACTGGGAACGTGACGGATGAACGTGCTGGAAAGGTAGACTGGGAACGTGACGGATGAACGTGCTGGAAAGGTAGGGCGACCGCGTACGGCAACCACAGAGGGCAACGCGCAGCTTGTGCAGCAGGTGATCCAACAGCGGCCTCGGGTTTCCGTTCGCCGTGTTGCAGCTGCGGTCCAAATGACGCCAACGTCCACGTATCGTCTCATGCGCCAGAGTTTACACCTCTATCCATACAAAATTCAAACGCGGCAACCCCTCAGCGCCGCTACCATTGCTGCACGAGAGACATTCGCTAACGATATAGTGCACAAGATTGATGACGGCGATATGCATGTGGGCAGCATTTGGTTTACTGATGAAGCTTATTTCTACCTGGACGGCTTCGTCAATAAACAGAACTGGCGCATATGGGGAACCGAAAAGCCCCATGTTGCAGTCCCATTGTCCCTGCATCCTCAAAAAGTACTGGTCTGGGCCGCCATTTCTTCCAAAGGAATCATTGGCCCATTTTTCAGATCCGAAACGATTACTGCATCACGCTATCTGGACATTCTTCGTGAATTTGTGGCGGTACAAACTGCCTTAGACGACACTGCGAACACCTCGTGGTTTATGCAAGATGGTGCCCGGCCACATCGCACGGCCGACGTCTTTAATTTCCTGAATGAATATTTCGATGATCGTGTGATTGCTTTGGGCTATCCGAAACATACAGGAGGCGGCGTGGATTGGCCTCCCTATTCGCCAGACATGAACCCCTGTGACTTCTTTCTGTGGGGACACTTGAAAGACCAGGTGTACCGCCAGAATCCAGAAACAATTGAACAGCTGAAGCAGTACATCTCATCTGCATGTGAAGCCATTCCGCCAGACACGTTGTCAAAGGTTTCGGGTAATTTTATTCAGAGACTACGCCATATTATTGCTACGCATGGTGGATATGTGGAAAATATCGTACTATAGAGTTTCCCAGACCGCAGCGCCATCTGTTGTTGAAAATTGTAACTACTGTAATTTCGAAAGTTTGTCTGCCTGAAAATGTACTGTTGTCCCAAGCATATTGCAACAAACGGTGTATTTCTATCGCTGCTCGTTTAGTTTTTATTGCCGTTTCAAATATACCGGTCATTTTTGAAACACCCTGTAACTAGCGAGCAGTTGTGCACGCCTAACCTTCAATGGAAGGACTCCGGCCTCCACCAGGATACTGGTCACTGGGCTCGTTCCAAAAGAACCTGTCGCTATGCGAACGCCACAGTGGTGCACTGGGTCGAGTAAACGCAACGCCGAGGGCGCCGCCGAAGCATAAACCAGACTCCCATAGTCAAGGCGGGATTGAACAAGGGCTCTGGAGAGCTGCAGCAGCGTAGAGCGATCTGCATCCCAGTTGGTGTTGCTCAGGCAGCGGAGGGCACTGAGGTGCTGCCAGCACTTCTGCTTAAGCTGACGAAGGTGAGGTAGCGAAGTCAATCGGGCATCGAAAACCAGTCCTAAGAATCGATATGCCTTCACTACAGTGAGCGAATCGTCAGTAAGATAAATTTCTGGTTCCAGATGAACGGTACGACGCCGACAGAAGTGCATGACACGCGACTTCACGGCTGAAAACTGGAAGCCGTGAGCTAGAGCCCATGACTCCTCCTTGTGAATGGCTCCCTGTGGGCGCCGCTCAGCAACACCAGTACTGGAGGAGCAGTAAGAAATGCGGAAGTCATCCGCATACATAGAAGGCGAAACGGATGGCCCTACAGCTGCCCCTAAACTTTTAATAGCCACTAAAAATAGACACTCAATACGGAGCCCTGTGGGACTACATTGTGCTGGACATGGATGGCACCAACTGGGACATGGCAAGTACGAAGCGACAGGAAATTTTGGATAAAAATCGGGAGCGGGTCTCAGACCCCACTCGTATAATGTGCAAGGATATGATGCCACCAGGTCGTGTCATACGCTTTTCGTCTATCAAAAAAGACGGCAACCAGGTTTGCCGTCTGGAGAAGGCTGTTTGGATGGCAGGCTCGAGGGACACAAGATCATTGGTGGTTGAGCGACCTGGCGGAAGCCGCCCTGGCACGAAGCCAGTAGGCCACGTGACTCCAGGACCCAACCCAACCACCCACACACTATACGTTACAGCAGCTTACAAAGAACGTTGGTTAAGCTGATGGGCCGATAGCTATCCATATCAAGTGCGTTTTTACCGGATTTGAGCACCAGAATGATGGTGCTCCCCTACCATTGCGATGGAAAGACGCCATCGCACCCGATCCGTTTGAAGATGACAAGGGGATATCGGTATAGTCAGATGAGAGATGTTTAATCATCTTACTGTGGATCTGATCTGGCCCAGGAGCTGTGTCGGGGCAATGTGCAAGGGCACTGAGGCGCTCCCACTCTGTAAATGGGCCGTAACAGGGTTTCTGGTGGCGTGTAGCGAACGAGAGGACTTTCCTTTCCAGCCGCCGTTTGAGAGTGAGAAAGGCTGGGGAGGGGGGGAGGGAGGTAATTCTCCAACGCAGAGGCTAGAGCATAGTGCTCAGAGAAGTGCTCGGCAATCGCCGTTTCGTCGGTAGATAACATGGTATTTATGTTAACACTGGGAACACCTGTTGGGGTTTGGTACCCGAAAACACGTTTGGTCTTTGCCCAGACTTAGGAAGGTGACGAATGGTACCCAATTGTCGAGACTTATCTCGACCAACACTCCTGCTTCCGTCGTTTGATAAGATGGCGAACACGGGCATGGAGACGTTTAAAGGCTATGAGGTGCTCCAGGGAAGGGTGCCACTTATACCGCTGTAGAGCTCGCCAAAGCTCCTTAATTGCTTCAGCGACTTCCGGCGACCACCGAGGGACTGTCTTTCGCCATGGGCACCCCGAAGAGCGAGGGATCGCGTTTTATGCCGCAGAAACGATAGTTTTAGTCACCTGCTCAACCATCACATCGATATTACCGTGTAGGGGAGATTCAACAGTGACAGCAGAGGTGAAAGCTTCCCAGGCTTCCCAGTCCACCTTGCTTAGAGCTGATCTGGGCAGGCGTCTATGGGCCCGACGCTGGGACAGTGACAGGAAGATGGGGAAGTGGTCACTACTACACAGGTCGTCATGTGCTCATGTGGATAGATGGGAGAAGGCCAGGACTGTAAACCGAGAGATCAATGGCCGAATATGTGCCATGTGCCACACTGAAATTTGTGGGGGCACCTGTATTTAAGAGGCAGAGGTCGAATTGTGACAGTAAATTTTCGACACCTCTGCTTCGGCCAGTAATCACGGTGCCAACCCACAAGGGGTTATGAACGCTAAAATCTCCCAAAAGTAGGAAAGGTTTAGGGAGTTGATCAACCAGTGCAACCAATGCGTTCAGGGGTACTGCACCATCTGGACGAAGATAAACATTGCAGACAGTTATTTCCTGCATCGTCCTTATCCTGACAGCCACAGCTTGAAGAGGGGTTTGAAGGGGCAGAGGTTCACTGCATACCGAGTTCAGGACATGACGGAAACTCCACCTGACAATCGATTGTAGCCGCTAAAGTTCTTGTAATATCCCTTATGTAGCCGTGGAGAGCAGGGTTCCGCATTGTCGGGAACCAGGTTTCCTGGAGGGCACCGCAGAAAGCAGGTGTAAAGCTTAACAGTTGCCGTAGCTCAGTCAGGCGGAGGAAAAAACCGCCGCAATTCCACTGGAGGATGATGTCATCGTGAGGCTGGGAAGGCATGGGACATTCAACGAGGCAGTTTACGCCTCAGGGTCACCTGCTGCCACCGATTTATTTCCTGAGCTGTCTGTATGCATCGTGTCTGAGGGTCCAGCGGTATCTAGGTCCTCAGCGGACGCCAGAATCTCCACCTCATCATCAGAAGGAAAGCTTGTAGGTAGCAGTGGTATGGTTGCCACCGCAAGTCCCTTGGTCTTGGGGGTCTTCTTTTTGGATTTCTCTCACTGCTCCTTGGGTTTCTCTGGCTGGAAGGGCTTGACTGATTCAGTCTCCAGGACTGACAATGATCGTCAAGCCCTATGACCAGCTACTTCTGGCCATTTCAGCCACTGGTGGAGGTCATCTTTCCCACTAGCAGAAACCTGGGAAGGGAGTGACCCAAGGGACCCCTTCCTAGTGAGAGGTGCCAAAGAAGACTTACGCTTCTCGAGCTGAGAAGTGGGGACTGGTGTCCCTGATGGTTGAGGGGTGGGGGCGGGGGCAGTGCTACCGAGGTAGGTGGTGTGGGAGCAACAGGGAGGGAAACGCCCCCCACCATCAAGGGGGCACATGCAGTCTTCCAGCTCTGAGAGCAGACCAGAATTTGCAGAACGGATGGGGCTACAACTGTTCTCGTAGCAGCGGCATAAGAGAAGGTCATAGCCACAGGATGTAGGTGCTCAAATTTCCTCTTAGCCTCAGTGTAGGTCAGTCAGTCCATGGTCTTTTATTCCATGATTTTCCTTTTGTGCTGTAAAATCCAGCAGTCTAGCAAGCAAGGGGAATGCTGCTCTCCACAGTTGACACAAACGGGAGGCGGGGCACATGGAATATTGAGATGTTATGGACGTCCACAATCTCGACATGAGACGCTGAAAGTACAGCGGGAAGACATATGGCTGAACTTCCAGCACTTAAAGCACTGCATAGGAGGAGGGATATATGGCTCTGCATCACAACGGTAGCCCATCACCTTGACCTTCTCAGGCAATGTGTCACCCTTGAAGGCAAAGATGAAGGCACCGGTGGCAACCTGATCATCCCTCGTACCCCGATGGAAGCGCCAGACAAAATGAACGCCTTGTCGCTCTAAGTTCGCGCGCAGCTCGTTGTCAGACTGCAAAAGAATGTCCCTGTGGAATAAAATACCCTAACCCATATTTAAGCTCTTATGGGGGGTGATGGTAACGGAAATATCCCTAGCCTGTCACAAGCGAGTAATGCCCGTGACTAAGCAGAGGATGCTGTTTTTATCAAGACTGACCCTGACCGCATTTTGGACAAGCCTTCCACCTCCCCAAACTTGTCCTCTAAATGGTCTACAAAAACCTCTGGCTTCATCGAAACAAAGGAGTCCCCATCAGCTCTCGTACAAAAGAGGTACTGGGGTGAATAAGATTTGCTGTCATCCTTAGCCTGGCTTTCCTCCCATGGTGTGGCCAGGGAGGGGAATGATTTAGGGTCATACTCCCTTGCTTTGTACTGAGATTTAGAACGCTTGGAGACTGCTGGTGTGTTTACCAGCAAGTGATGAAGGGGTACGCTTCATCACGTGTCATCCGCCCTGATGCCACCCACTCCGACCAGGAGCCCTCCCCATGGGCGCCACCCAGCCACAGCAAAGGCCACCTGGCAGTATAGCCATTACCGGAAGCCCCAATGCCCCAGGGTAAAGGGCATCTACTCCTTGGCATACGTGGGGAGTTAAGGGTGCAGACATGAGCAGAGTGATCCTTGTGTTGTCAGGGGACTACAACCAACAGGGTACATGGATGCCCCACCACAACGGACTGGCTACCGTGCTGGATATGAGCTGCAAAGAAGTCCATGTTGATCGTCGGCGCAGAAAGCCACACTGCATAGTGTATGGTGGAAAACGCACCCAGGAAGATGTCCTCGCACAGGAGATGGAGAATGAGCGGGACTGCAATGCGATGACGAGGAAGCAGGCTACAGATCTCAAGGCACGATGCTCCATGTAAGGCGCCCTTCGCCAATTGGCTCGCTCTTCGGAAAAATTTTGAAGAATGGAGGTCACACCCTACAGGGGACCATCACAAAGGCCAAAACGTGTGAGCCTTCTTTTAGTCCCTCTTACGACAGGCAGGAATACCTCAGGCCTATTCTTACCCCCGGACCCGCAGGGGCCTGCCTCTCTCTCTCTCTCTCTCTCTCTCTCTCTCTCTCTCTCTCTCTCTCTCTCTTCCCCCCCCCCCCAATGGTTTCTTGTCTGAGACCGTACGCGTACTAATGTGAAATTATTATTTCTCACTAATTATTTTGATGTTTCTCGCACTTCTCAAAATGCTCGCTCCTTTCCTTCCTCTCCCTGCACCACCACCACCACCACCACCACCACCACCACCACTGTCACGACTGAATTGTGTTATGCCTCGTGTACGAACACTACAAAAAAGCACAAAAATGAAATCCAGCTGTGTTAATATCCCCAAAAATTATCCAGGTGTTTCATTCAGAATCTGCCATAGTCTACGTAAATTAAGATTTTTACTCAGCAAAGCACTGAGACCTCTTCAGTTATCTGTCTTACAAATGGCATACACAGGAATAGCAGCACTCTCCCACGTGTAACTGGATAAAAAATCGAAGCTTAGGTGTTAACGTCCGTCGACAATGAAGCCATTTCAAACGGTGCTGAAACTTTTATTGGGAACTAAACTGGCCATGTTCAATTCTGGCATTTGTCTTGAAGGACTTGGGAACACCTATCTCTTAATAGCTGGATTGGTAGTTCAACAGTCATTCCCCCGAATAATAGTCCACTGCTTTGTTATTGCCGTCGTTTTAGCATGCGAAGTGCAAATGAATAGTTACATCGCATACAGATACAGATGCGCTGTAACTTCACTTGCCCTTCATAATACATATATTGACTATATGGCACTACTGAAGAGGATTGCTTGGTAGTGCTGTTATTTGTTTCTGCAATAAATAATTCAAACTTCTGAAATCAACAAATCATCAGTTGCACTTAAATACTTTTCTCAAATGTTTCTACAGCTACACCCTACACATAAAAGGCAATGTCCCGACTGGAAATCGTTGGCTCATCATCGCCAAGCGGAAACTAGGAACTTGAAATTTGGAGAGGGTGTTCCTCTACTGTAGACGTTGTTTAAGAAAAGATTTTCCGATATTCCATCCTTAATAGGGTGAAATTGGGATGAAGGATTTTTTCTGAAAACATGTCGCTCTTAAGGCAATTTTGAAGCTAGACCTACGAAAATTGGTATTTGGTTTCTCGGTCAGAAATAAAGAAACACGTGTTTCGATGTTTTTGTCAATTTAACCTCTATGGTAATGAAATAGTGGGTGAACATTTTTTGATGATATATCATTGTACAAACGACCCCTAAAGTATTTTTGAACTTAGGTCTATGAACATTGGATTTGACTTCTCAGCTACTATTTTTGGAAATTCAACTCCTAAGGGGGTGAAATAATGGATGAAAATTTTTAGGAAAATATTTCCTTACATGAAAAAATTTCAAAGCTATCTCTATGAAAACTAGCATTTCAGTTCTCGGTTAGATATAAAGAAATATGTGTTAGGGGATGAAAGTTTGTATGGAAATATCTCCACAAAAACGCGAAAGGTACGATTAACAAAAACCTTCGACAACAGATACCAGAATCGCTTTTTGGTCAGAAGTACATTCGGGAAAGACCATGTTTCTATGGCCTTAACCAGCGTGAAAAGTTTTGAAGGTGTTTCAATTTATGAACAACATAAAAATTCGATGAAAGAAAAACAAAAAATTCTGTGCAGGCTATACAGTCTACGCGAGCGACGCAGCGGGCGCTAAGCTAGTTACTGAATAACTGTTGAATATGTAATCAAACTATTCCCCTGAATGCACTCCAACAGATGATTTCTTTCATTTGCCTATGTTGATGTATTAATATTCCTATTACGTCGCTGTAACAATTGTTTCCATGTCTGTATCACGAAGCCTCAGCAGGGACTGTCTCAATAATATGGTGCAATACTCAGCATTGCGCAATAAATATTGAGTGTGCGAGGGGTCACTAATCTCAGTCTGTGCTCTACACTTCCACGTAATAAGGACAATTTGAGGATTAACAGCTACCACAACTAAACCTTGGAAGTTGAGCTATTGTTCCCCTTTCAAACAACTATGCGGGACATTCTTGACCAGTTGAATACCTAGGCTTTTATTCTAAAGCTACCCGTAGTTCTGCTTTCCTGTCCCGTACGTTCGTCTGACGTGTAGCCCACACATACACTATGTGATTTAAAGTATCCGGACACTCCCAAAAATATGCGGTTTTTATATTAGGTGCATTGTGCAGCCACCTACTGCCACATACTCCATATCAGCTACCTCAGTAGTCCTTAGACATCGTGAGAGCACAATGGGGCGCTCCGCGGATCTCTCAGACTTCGAAAGTGGTCAGGTGATTAGGTGTAACTTCTGTCATACGTCTGTACGCCAGATTTCCACACTCGTAAACATCCGTACGTCCACTGTTTCCGACGTGATAGTGAAGTGGAAAAGTGAAGGGACACGTACAGCACAAAAGCGTACATGCCGACCTCGTCTGTTGACTGACAGAGACCCCCGACAGTTGAAGAGGGTCGTAATGACATCTATCCACACAGCAATTCCAAACTGCAGGAACCACTGCAGGAACCACTGCAAGTAATATGACAGTTAGGCGGGAGGCAAGAAAACATGGATTTCATGGTCGAGCGGATGCTCTTAAGCCACACATCACACCGGTAAATGGCAAACGACGCCTCACTTGGTGTAAGGAGCGTAAACATTGGACGATTTAATAGTGAAAAAACGTTGTGTGGAGTGACGAATCACGGTACACAATGTGGCGATCCGATGGCAGGGTGTGGGTACGGCGAATGTCCGGCGAACGTCATCTACCAGCGTGTGTAGTGCCAACAGTAAAATTCGAAAGCGGTGGTGTCATGGTGTGGTCGTATTTCATGGAGAGGGCTTCCACCCCTTGTTGTTTTGCATGGCACAGGCCTACATTGAAGTTTTAAGCACCTTCTTGCTTCCAACTGTTGAAGAGCAATTCGGGGATGGCGAACGCATCTTTCAACACGATCGAGCACATATTCATATTGCACGGCCTGTGGCGGAGTGGTTACACGACAATAACATCCCTGTAATGGACTGAGCTGCACAGAGTCCTGACCTGAATCCTATAAAACACCTTTGGGATGTTTTGGAATGCCGACTTGGTGCCAGGGCTCACCGACCGACATCGATACGTCTCCTCAGTACAGCACTCCGTGAAGAATGGTCTGCCATTCCCCAAGAAACCTTCCAGCACCTGACTGAACGTATGCCTGCGAGAGTGGAAGCTGTCATGAAGGCTAAGGGTGGACCGACACCAAATTGAATTCCAACATTACCGATGGAGGGCGCCACGAACTTAGAAGTCATTTTCAGCCAGGTGTCCAGATACTTTTGATCACAGTGTATGTCTTGGATGTGGTTGCTCAGCTTCTTGTTCATTACGATCTTTAACGAGATTCAATATTCATGAACTCGCGTAGAATCCTCGCGCAGAGATATTTCTTAGGCAAACAGCAGCTCATCAAAAGTATCTAGACAGCAATTAGTGGAGATTAATATGAAGTGCGTACTCCCTTAGCCTTTATGACGGCTTGAACTGTACTGGGAACATCTTGAATAAGGTGTCCGAATATCTGGAGGAATGGCAACCCGTTCTTCCTCAAACGCCGAAATCGGAGAAGACTGTGATGCTGGACGCTGGGGTCCAGAGCGAAGTCTACGTTCTGATTCATCCCAATGGTGTTCCACTGGGTTCAGCTCGGCGCTGTGGGCGGGCCAGTTGATTTCAGGAATGTTATTGCCCACAAACCGTTGTTTCCCAGATTATCCATTATAACAGGATACAATGTCGTGCTGATAAAGTCACCGTCACCGCACTTATTTTCTACTATATGCAGTACATAATGCTGTAGAACGGGGTAATATCCTTCCACGTTTAGAACAATAAAGAGACCATAAGAAACAACCCTGCACCTCTCCGTACTTAACTGCTGCCGCTACACATGATAGCGGGCAACGTTCTCCAGCCATTCGCCAAACCCAAACCCCTTCCATCGGATTGGCACAGGCTCTAGCGTGAATTAGCACCGACTACAAAACTGTGTGGCTTACTAGGTGCGACAATAAAGTAATGAGACTGATTTTCTTTTCAAGATGTGGCAACCCTGCAGGCTTGCGTAGGTACAATATCTTTGACTTTGGTCTATAAGCTACTTCTAGTCCAAGCGGCACATTGATGAAACTGCTCAGTCGTGAGTTGTGTTGTAATAAGTTAACACTTGTTTGTGTCTCTCGTCACGGAAATGGAGCAACATAATACTGTGCAACGGTATGCCATTTCTTTTTGAGTTAAATTGGGTGAAACGCGACAACTTATGGTAAGCTTCAGAAGGCATTTGAGGAGGAGGTAATGTCAAGGCACAACGAATGTTGAAGATGAGGACCGCGGTGGACGACCGTCAACCTCAGAGACGAATGTCAACTTGGCCAGGGTGCGTGAACGCCTACCATCTGATCGAAGATTATCCGTGAAAATGATTGCAGAAGAGCTGAACATCACTCGAGAAACGGTTCGTCTAATAATAACTGAAGATCTTGGTATGAGAAGGATTTTTGAAAAAATGGTCCCCAAAAGTCTCACACCACAACAGCGAGAAAAACGGAAAAATGTGGCAGCCGATCTGTTACAGCAAACTGAAACCAATCCAGAATTTTTGAGCCGTGTTATCACTGGTGATGAAAGTACGTTTTTTTCAGTACGATCCAGAGACAAAACGCCAAAGTTTGCAATGGTGCTCAACGGGATCACCCAGACCAAAAAATGATCGCATGTCAAAGTCAAAAGTGAAATGCATGCTTGTGCGCTTCTTTGATTTCAAGAGAATTGTTCATAAAGAGTGGGTGCCTCCTGGACAAACAGTTAACCAATATTACTACAAAGAAATTTTAGAAAGACTTCGCTAAAGGGTTCTTCGTGTCCGTCCCAACATTGCTGATAATTGGATTCTGCATCACGATAATGCACCATCCCATACTGATCTGTCAGTACAGCAATTTTTAACCTCACAACAAATTTAATTACCACCACAGCCCCTTATTCACCAGATATCGCTCCGTGCGACTTTTTTCTATTTCCAAGAGTCAAAACGGCGGGCAAGGGACACCATTTTCAAACAACCCAAGATGTCCAAAAAGCTACGACGAGGGTCTTTGAGGACATTACAGAAAATGAGTTCCAGAAATGTTACCATTAATGGCAGAAGCACTGGAAAAAGTGTGTGCACTCAGAAGGGAACTAATTAGAAGGAGACAACACTAAGCTTGACTAAAACTCCAAGCAATTTTTTTTCACACCAGTGTCATTACTTTGTCGCACCTCGTATGACGAGCTTCTCGACCATTATACCCCATTCTTTTTAACTGCCTACGCACCGTCATTGTGTTAGCTGTATTGCTGGTCACGTGTAATTGCTTCCTCTGATTTCGTGAGATTTCTTACAACCACCCTACGCAATGTTCGACCCTTCCTGTCCGTCAGTAGATGTCGGCCTGACCACGGTTAAGCTGTTATTGTTTCTTCGTAATTTCACTCAGAATTACATCACCAACAGTCGACGTTAGCAGCTTTAAAAGTGTGGTTCCCCTGACGAATTCGTCGTTCAGTTGACGTCCAGTGTCCAGTCCACGTTCGAAGTCGTGGAACTCTCCTGGCCGACCCACTTTGTTGTTAGTGCTTTTCTACTGACTATACTATACTACCGCTTCCTTTTATACTGGCTGGTCCGTAATAGTTTTGATCAGATAGTGTACATGTCATCCTTGATACCCCGCATCGACATTTACTGGCTGCGATTGCAGCACCTTGAAAAGACATCGTGTAATAAAATCAGAAAGTCTGAAATATGCATTTTATTACTATTACTCGTATACCGTACTAACTTTTTTCGGTCACATTTATTATTCTTCCGGTTGTAACTTTCAGTCTCTCGTATCCATAAGGAGAAAACCTAATAGCATGCCATCCGAAAGCAAATTACCTACATCATTTCCCACTTAATTATACACTGAAGAGCCAAAGAAACTGGGACACCTGCCTAATATCGCGTAGAGCCCCCGCGAACACGCAGATATGCAGCAAGAGGACGTGGCATGTACTCGACTAATGACTGAAGTAGTGCTGGAGGGAACTGACACCATGAATCCTGCAGGGATGTCCATAAATCCGTAAGAGTACGAGGGGGTGGAGATCTCTCCTGAACAGCACGTGGCAAGGCATCCCAGATATGCTCAATAATGCTTATGTACGGGGAGTCTGGTGGCGAGCGGAAGTGTTTAAACATAGAGGAATGTTCCTGGAGCCACCCTGTAGCATTCTGGACGTGTGGGGTGTCGCACTGTCTTGATGGAATAGCCCAAGTCGGAAGGCATGATGAACATGAATGGATGCAGGTGTTCAGACACGATGTTTACGTACGTGTCACCTGTCGAAGTCGTATCAGGAGTACCATATCACTACTACTGCAAACGCACCACACCACTGCAGAGCCTCCACGATCTTGTACAATCCCCTCCTGGCATGCAGGGTCTACGGATTCATGAGGTTGTCTCCATATCCGTACACGTCCGTCCGCTCGATACAATTAGAAACGAGACATGTTTCCAGTCATCAATAGTCCAATGTAGAAGTTGGCGGGCCCAGGCGAGGTGTAAAGCTCTGTGTCGTGCAGTCATCACGGGTACACGAGTGGACCTTCGGCTCTAAAGCCCATATCGATGATGATTCGTTGAATGGTTCGCACGCTGACGCTTGTTGATGGTCCAGCACTGAAATCTGCAGCAATTTTCGGAAGGGTTGCACTTCTGTCACGTTGAACGATTCTCTTCAGTCGTCGTAGGTCCCGCTCTTGCAGGATCTTCTTCCGGCCGCAGCGATGTCGCAGATTTGACGCTTTACTGGATGCTTGATAGTCACGGTACACTTGTGAAATGGTCGTACGGGAAAACTCCCCTTCATGGCTACCTCGGAGATGCTGTGTCCCATCGCTCGTGCATCGACTAACATCACGTTCAAACTCACTTAAATCTTGATAACCTGCCATTGCAGCAGCAGTAGTAACCGATCTAACAAGTGCGCCAGACACTTGTGTTATATATGCGTTGTCGACGGCAGTGCCATATTATGTCGTTTACATATCTCTGTATTTGAATGAGCATGCCTATACCAGTTTCTCTGGCGCTTCAGTGTACAATTCGTTGGGTATTCTGAAATCAACATATATTCAACCACACTAGAACAACTTTTTTAAGTCAATTTTGTTTGCCTCAACTTGCTTCGCCAGTGTGTTCAAGAACACTTCCCATAAATTCGAAGGCATGCTGTTCCAGATTACTTTTGTATAAAAATGTTTCGTGATTGAATAGAATTATCTCCAATATAGTATTTTCTCTGCTCAGTAACTGCAGTAACCAATGATCCTCAAAGACCCTAAACTGTGCTGCTGCAGTGTAGATTAATCTGCAATGACCAGACCACAGTACTTAGGAGACACGTTGCGGGAAGTGGTCGTTCTGACGGAATATTGCGATCTGTTGCTACGCTATCTCGCATTTAATGCAAAGCTCAATTCAGTTTTGAACACGTCATTATGTGGTCCGCATATCGCAGCTGTTATCTTATCTATCGAAAGAAATCACTAACATGCGTCGCACGTCACTTCAGTAACGTCTGTCCGTTTCGTCCACAGTATCATATATCCTACTATTCTCATACACGTCGACAATCGATGTATTTTCCCTGAAAGTACAGCTCTAAACTTAATTCTGCACAAAATCTGTAAATTCATCTAAACGGGAGCGCTGTCGACGTAAGACTTGTCTAAATATTTGTGACTTTAATTCTGGGTCGTTTGAAACGAATCTGAAATTTCTTTTTCGACAGCGTAATTTCATTCATTGTTTTCTGGTAAAAATAGCTATATTTCCACTGAATCACCCCTACAAGATATTCTGCTTTGACACAATTTTCTCCGTGCGCTGGCACACTGTACGCAGTATGGTGGAAGAAATCTGGTATCTGTTTCCATTTGTTACGTTCGTGGTCGGTATGTTTCTTTTGGTTCCATGACGTGTTTAACGTCATCATTGACTATTGATCGATTTATATACACGTCGTAGCAGTTTTTGCTCGTACCTTTAGATAATACCCTTCTGGATAGATTGTCTAAAGTTAAACACAAGCCCATCTCGTAAAGTACGAAATGGTGGCAAATGTCTGTACGGATAAACGAAATGCTATCTTAACCGCATCTGTGGACGCTGAAATTTTGTATCACTAAAAAGACCATGTTCGACAATGTTCCTGGGTGCATTATGTTTTCCCACCTCTCGCCATATGAGGGTACGTTTAATATTGTCAGCCACTATGGTCTTGGTAGGCCAGGTGTTACGTCGTGAGGAGAATTATGTTATATTGACGTACTGAGCTACAAATCTTTGCACACGGTACGCGCTTCCGTCAACGTTATTGTTACACTGTACTCCTTCTGCATATGCGTCTTTTCTAGGATGCATGCCCTGATTTTATTTTTACGGATTACGATGTGCGACCACATCGAACAGTGTTGGTTGTGAAGCTGTTGCAACAATACAGTATTAGGAGAACGGACTGACCTGCCCTTCTCCCCCCCCCCCCCCCCCCCCCCCCCGAGTTAAATCTCGTCGATCACGTGCGGGATACGTTGGTGAGACTCATTCCAACACCAACACGTCCGCATGCAGCAACGATCATCCAGCGCTGGAAGACTGGAATGCCCTACCACAAAGAACTCCTTACCAACCTTGTAGCCGGTTCAAATGGCTCTGAGCACTATGGGACTTAACTGCTGAGATCATCAGTCCCCTAGAACTTAGAACTACTTAAACCTAACTAACCTAAGGACATCACACACATCCATGCCCGAGGTAGGGTTCGAACCTGCGACCGTAGAGGTCGCGAGGTTCCAGACTGTAGCGCCTAGAACCGCTCGGCCACTCCGGCCGGCCCTTGCAGCCGGCATGAGAACGTTTCAGAGCATGTATTGCCGTCCGCGGTGACCACACCCCCTATTAAGTACAGTGTCCCGTTTTTTTCGTTATGTCCAGGTGACCATCAAAAAGCGTGGTGACTTCAGCGCAATTTTTGTCTTGAAACTAAAGTGTCATTTCTGTTCGTCTCATTCCGTATTTCCTTCACTTACCTTCTATAATTTACTGTAGAGGTTATTTCTCGTACAGCCCACATTTTACCGAGCCATATTACTTGGCAGTGACCCATCATACGAAAGTTGCTTTCGTCCTTAAGTTTTCCACACCAGTGTAGAGTCACTGTCGAAGTAAAAATAAGTAGTGGTACACTGCATAAGGCGGTTTACCAAAAGGATCGGAAAGATTAGAAAAGCCATCCTAGATCAGTTTTCGTTTCCAGTGCCCACGAGACGTCGATGGGATAGAGAGAACTATAAAGTATTTGCTGGAAGAAAGCTGGTGGGACATGCTATCACCGCTGTATACCATTTGTAAGCGGTTTTTTCACCACAGGTCTAATACTTAAGGAGCACAAACGCGTTTCTATGCACCCGACTTATGGCGTTTAAGTTCATAAAGCTGCTTATTTATTGGTTATTTGCATTAAAATTCTTTAAAATGAGTGTTAATGATACGACAAATGATACAACTGTTGATCGAATATGGAATTCTATTTTCCATTTCTGCAGTAGGGTTCCAGTCCATGTCCATTCTATCAGGAGTACCTAATTTCTGTCTTTACACGTCGTTTACTTTATACTACAGTGAATTTCGGAATTTTGTACGTGAAATTGCACCACTTGCTCCACTAAAACGGCAAATAATTGGCTGAGGACTGGATTTTTTTCTTTTGTTCTTGAATTGTGTTAAGGGTAGTGCACAGACCAAAATTTCATTTTTCTAGCACTACCGAAAGTTAGTGTACTTTGTTGTAACACATCCGAGCTAACAGAAAAAAACAAAAAATTTCAGACTTTTGAATCATACAAAAAGTATATGTGCCTGTGTCTTCGCAGGTGTAGCCTGTCTATCGTAATGTTAACGTCGCCAAGAAATACATTTACCCAGTGGATGTTTACGTTTCAATGGCTAGAGGAGATGTACTTCACAACACTTCGCAGGTGAGGGGCTCCGGGAAGCGCAGCTTGGACAGAAGCTTCAGCTAGAGCTATAACGCCGTTATCAGCGAATGACTCACCACAGCCGTCAAAGCACTTTACATCTCAGGTATCTGCGGCGGATATTTCTCAACGCAAGCGTTTCTCAGTTCTTTTGAAATATACATAGTTCACTGCCCTTTTGTGTGCTCGGTATTCCGCTGACAATATTATGACCAATTAAGGCATTAAGACTACAGTTTAAACAAGGGTACTTGTTTGCTTTGATGACATTTTTGACATGGCATAACGGTCGACGGCTGTTATTTGCCCGAGCAGGTATAAACTATGCGACAGGAATTTGCGATGTTGCCGTCTTATATTGAGTAGTCAGAACACGTGTCGCAAATCTGTAATAACAAAAAATGAGTATTGCCGGGATTTGCCAAAAAGGTTCAATAAATGTACACTAAATATGAGCAATCTTTATCAGGACAAACTGAATTGACGCTGAAATATTGGCGTACTTTCTTAGCCAGGCATCTAAAGATCTGTTTTCGATCAAAACCTTACGTATTTCTCAACTTAGGCACCGTTTCAGATCAAACTACTTTACGTAACGATTTCTCTACGAGTTAATTCCATTTCAGAAGTGCGACTGTTGAAGATCTGCAGAAATATCTATATTTCCGTTTTATAACTTCACAAGCCTTTTTATTTCTGCAAAAGACGTTTGAATTTATAAAACTAATATCTATGTACGTGTTGCGAAAAGTGACCACACAAGCAAACCTGTGACGTCCGTCGAAACTCATTGGCGTAAAAATGTTTACGAGCACAAGTTTCTACAGGTATATACTTGGAAGTCGGGAGGGTGGGGGGTCAAAAGATAACGAACAGAGGTTCCCACATGCAATTTAAGTTTTCCCATTAGCAAATTTGTCATTCTTATGATTTTTTGTACAATCTATACTTACTTTTCTTGCTTAGCTGATCCAGAAGACTTCCCTAGTGTCCTCATTTGCGTTACCAATTCGAAGACTCTTTTGCACCACACAACATACTGGTCACAGCCTATACAACACAGGAAATCTACTTCGCTTGCCATCTGTAGGGCCACTGTTTTCCTGACAGGTTTCTTTGCTACTTCGTTTCTGGCGTGAATTCGATAACCCCACGTCTCATCCACATTAACAAATATCAGTGCACCAAATTCTTCTTTATCAGACGTTGTAAAACTCGCTGCGAAAGCCTCGTCGTCGACTGTTCCTGACGAATTACGGAATTAAGTATCAACTAAGTGGGTCCTGCGATCGGGTTTTTGTGGAAGAAAGGAACTCTACCCCACGTAGATGTCAATGAAGCTTTATGCAGATTACCCTGAAATACTGCACTACCGTGTATTTGTCTCCCTGGACGACGAATTTTGGTGTGAGGTTCCCCTATGACGCACTACGAGGCCCTTTTACACAGCCATTATATACCTAACAGCTTCCCGTATCTTTCCGATAACGAGGAACTGTCCGTTGCATATTTCCAGTAAACTGACTATATATAATTCAGCACACAGACTGAATATTTCAATAGCGAGCGGAGCAACTTTTACGTCTTGCACGTCAGCTTCACGCCGTTTCACACAATATTGCTCAATATTTTATGCAACATAAATAGTATTAATCTGAAATAGGATTTACTTAAGAGTTTAACAATTCTACTTACAAAGCCTTAACATAGAATATATGTGCAGGTCCCGGGTCCAAGCGTGTAACTTTATCCCGGCATCCTGGTAAAGAAAAAGTGGCTAACCTAACCAGTATGCGGGAAGGGGGGGGGGGGGGGGGGGACGACGACGACGGACAGTTAAGCTACGTTCATACAACAAGTTTGACTTCGTTCTACATCTACATTGATACTCCGCAAGCCACCCAACGGTGTGTGGCGGAGGGCACTTTACGTGCCACTGTCATTACCTCCCTTTCCTGTTCCAGTCGCGTATGGTTCGCGGGAAGAACGACTGTCTGAAAGCCTCCGTGCGCGCTCTAATCTCTCTAATTTTACATTCGTGATCTCCTCGGGAGGTATAAGTAGGGGGAAGCAATATATTCGATACCTCATCCACAAACGCACCCTCTCGAAACCTGGCGAGCAAGCTACACCGCGATGCAGAGCGCCTCTCTTGCAGAGTCTGCCACTTGAGTTTGCTAAACATCTCCGTAATGCTATCACGGTTACCAAATAACCCGGTGACGAAACGCGCCGCTCTTCTTTGGATCTTCTCTATCTCCTCCGTCAACCCGACCTGGTACGGATCCCACACTGATGAGCAATGCTCAAGTATAGGTCGTCGTCATCGTGAGTCTGTCACCGATATGATACGCGGGTTGGATGGATGATAATGATGAAGTCCCGTACACCGTGACAGAGCGTAGGGGAACGATGTGGGAGAGCCACACCGCGTCGTTCTGAGACTATACGACCAATTACTGAGTCACTGATTAACCAGAGCGTTAAATAGCCCTGTACTGCAATGAAGACCACCCCTAGCTCACGTGAGGCGGTACCGGGCACACGGGATAATGGTTATAAAAACCATATGCAGGGAATGGGGAAAGCTGCCCAATTAAGTGACTTTGATAAAGGGCATACCTTATCCCGGTGAATGGAACCATCTTTCATGAGAACAGGTTATCGGGTACATCTACATACGTCACTATTCTGCATTTCACACGTAAGCACGGCAGGGAGTTCATCGAACCACTTTCGCTCAATAGTTCCACTCTCGACCAGCGAGAGGGTAAAATTAATCAAATACTTCCGTGAGAGCTCTGATGTCTCTTATTTTATTACTATTATTATTTCTCCCTATTTAGGTGGCCTTCAACAGAATATTTTCGCACTGCATTCAGAGGGGAAAGTTATTGATTGAAATTTCGTGAAAAGATGTCGCCGCACAGAACAAAGACTTTGTTTTAATGCTTGCTAGCCTGCTCGTGGTCTCGCGGTAGCGTTCTCGTTTCCCGAGCACGGGGTCCTGGATTCGATTCTCGGCGGGGTCAGGGATTTTTCCCTGCCTCGAGTGACTGGGTGGTGCTGTGTCGTCGTCGTCATCGTCATCCCCATTGCGGTAGGAGGAAGGCAATGGCAAACCACCTCCACTAGGACCTTGCCTAGTACGGCGGTGTGGCTCTCCCACATCGTTCCCCTACGCTCTGTCACGGTGTACGGGACTTCATCATTATCATCCATCCAACCCGCGTATCATATCGCTGACAGACTCACCCTTATCTCGCGACAGAAGAAAACCAGCTACCATTATTTGAACTTTTTTGATATCCCCGTCAGTCCTATCTGGTAAGGATCGCATACCGCGCACAATACTCCAGCTCCATAAGAGGACAGACAGGCATAGTATAGCGAGTCTCTTTAGTGGATTTGTTGTATCTTCTAAGTGTTCTCCCAATGAAGCGCAATCTCTGGTTCGCCTTTCCCACATCATCCACGTGATCTTCCAGTTTATGTTGATCGTAATTGTTATCCCTCGGTATTTAGTTGGACTGACAGCGTTTAAATTTGTGCTGTATATCGTGTAGTCGAAAGTCAACGCATTCCTTTTAGGATTTATGTGGATGACCTCACTTTTCGTCATTTAACATCAATTGCCACTTCTCGCACCACACAGATATCGTGTCAAAATAACTCTGAAAATGGTTTTCATCTTATGGTGAGTTTACTAGACGGTAAACGACACGATCATCTCCAAACAATCTAAGAGGGCTGCTTGGATCCGCAGAACATCGAAGAATAACGACACGGAAGGCGTTTTACATCTATGCTGTGTCGTCCAGGAATGTTGATAGAAGTCCGTCTGCGCTGTAAAGCAGAAGAGTTGGCAATCTTTAGTGCATATAACGACTGTGGGATAGCTGTGGAAAGGAAACGTTATGTCTCCGTGGCACACGATCCGCAGTAGTTCACTGAACGTATTCGCCAGCTGCAAATGCGGCGAGCACAGAAACACACAATGAGTGGCCCTTAGGAGAATAGAAAGAAATTGCGAAATGTGGCACTGGACGATTGGCAATTAGAAGTGTATAAAAGACCGTACATTGTAGGTGTATCAAAGATATTAAACACGTATATTTTACTTGAGTAACTGACCAGAAGAAAGCTTCGCGAGCGAAGAGTGCCGCATTTTAAGATTGCTGACAATGTAAATGAGAAAACAAGTATAGGTAATAAATGGATGATTTTAAAAAAAGAATTAAATTGATCTTGTGCACCAATCTGTTACTGTGGATGAGACGTGGATCCAACACTTCACGCCAGAAGCTAAACAGCAGTCAAAGCGGTGGTTGCAAGCCAGAGTCACTGTATAGGAGAAGTAGATTTTATCTATCGGAGCCATCTACTTGGGGTGAAAAAGAGATTCTTTTCCTAATTACCCTGCTAAAGAAGTCTTGTGCAACAAGTGAATGAAAGGAAAAAAAGAGCGCGAGATGAATTGTACCCCTTGAGAGAAGAGCAGTTCCCAACATGACAGCGCACCTGTCCTCAAAGATGCTTTGGCAATGTAGGAAAAAGGAAGGAAGGTAAGGGTGCAGTTGCGTCAAGATTTAGGAAAACAAATTTATTGATTAAATTATGACAGCTGTAGATATGTATTTTGCAGGCCTTTGACAATCGCACTTCGGAGATGGAAAACATTGAATTAAGTGTACTGACATAACGGGGGGGGTGGGGAGTAGGTGGCATGTTGAAAAATGAGTATTTTTTACCTTGCTCTCTTAGGCAGTGAATACCTGCAAGTACTAGATGGCGACCACCTGAGCAATCCGGATAAAAGAAGTGAGATGAAACCCCCGTACCACGTGTTACAAATTAGACGTATGACCTCTATTCCAACGCGATCAATGTTCACATTGGAAGTAGCTGCAAAGTAGGCTGGCGTTTGATGAAAAAGTCAAACGGGATCAACTGAAATTCTGTGCTAGAAAAAAAAAATTGGAGCCTTGATCAGGCGTAAAAGTTTAAAAGTAATGTTCACTTCTTATGACTTTTTCGCGCCCATTCCATTCAGAAGGATGACATAGGCAAAGTGTTTTATTTTGCAGCGACCTGTACACTGTATTGACTGGAATGTGGAATATCTACGTCCTCATTCATACTACACAAACCACAATAAGCGGTGTACTCACGCCGTCAGCTTTTCTGCCTTCGCCGGCCGAAGTGGCCGTGCGGTTAAAGGCGCTGCAGTCTGGAACCGCAAGACCGCTACGGTCGCAGGTTCGAATCCTGCCTCGGGCATGGATGTTTGTGATGTCCTTAGGTTAGTTAGGTTTAACTAGTTCTAAGTTCTAGGGGACTAATGACCTCAGCAGTTGAGTCCCATAGTGCTCAGAGCCATTTGAACCATTTTTTTTTCTGCCTTCTCTGTTCGCGGCTGGATCGTGCGAAAATGGTTGTTTATAAACGATGGTGTTCACTAACAGTTATTTTGTACTTGCTGGGTGTAAATGAAAATCACAAAATAATTACAAATGCCGCACTAGCACCCAATTCTGGAAAGTTTCTCCACTTTATCACTTCTAGGAAGCTAAAACCCGATCAATGATTCACATGCCATTCGTACTGATTAAACCGAGCTGTCAGCTACTGTGCAATAAATGTTCAATCCCATCATATCAGCATCACTGTGGAGAGGAGAGCCCAACTGCACTGAGGTGTGTGTGTGTTCTGTTTTGAGTGTTCTCTTAAATCAAATTCCTTTTCGCCATATTTCCAACAAACAGTAGCAAGCTACTTGTTCTACAATTTCGCAAGTGTTTGCTCGTATTTAATGCTTTCCAGTGGTAGCATCAGTCATGAACTCTGTGTATGGTGTGGTAAAAATGCTTTGTGGGTGCCAAAATCGCAGGCAAACATTCAAAGGCTCTACGCAGGTGTTTTAAGTAGACCATCATCTACCTTATCACGGAACTCCGTGGCAACGCCCGGTGTACTTGTGAGTACTGGCACACAAGGCAACAAGATCGATTTTACAGGACGTGATATCTAATTCGGTCGCGCGGTTGGGTGGACCACTCACATGCGTACAATTTACAGCTTCCAACGTAAATTACGACCGGGGCTGAGATATTTTACTACCTACAGAAATTTAAGGATACATCGATAGTCCAAACGTTCATTTAGTCCCAACGCTCATTCGATTTTGTCCTGTCCAAGGTCGTAATATTCGAGTACAGCATTATCTCTTATTCGAAAGCCACGTAGTCAGTGTTTACGCATTCAATGGATAGGTGCACCAAGTCGAACGAAGAATACAACAGAACAAAGACAGACGAAGCCTGATAAGAGGAAAGGCATGGGGGAAAAAATTAGAACACGAGGCAGCAGGCCAATAACAAAGGAAAAATTTATACAAAACTGACTGCAGCACAGTTCGCTGTAAAATCTGAAGATGTAGCTGGCTACTGACAGGCGGGAAACTTTCATTGGGTGTCACAATAATTGTTACAGAATTGTTTAGAGGCATAAGGCGCACCTGCAATGGTTGTCTTTAAAATATCTATTCTGAAGCCAAAAGTACAACAAATCTGATCCGATGGGTAGGGTAACTGAATCCTCTTGCATTACAGCCCAGTCTAGAGACTGGTAATCAACTCCTGTGCTCCACTTTGATATACGTTTGTTCATATGTATTTGTTAAAAACATCGTTATGTTTATGTTAATGTCAGAGTTTGACAATAAAATAAATTATAATGTGCAGTGTGAAGACTTCCAGAATATGGTCCTAAATGATAAGTAAATTTCCGCATGTGCTAGAAGCAACAAGATATACACTTTTAAACAGAAATAATGTGTGTTATGTGTATGAATTCAATTGCACCGAAATAATTGTGCGTTTCTAAAAATAAATCAGGTCAAATACGCTCGCAATTTATAATCCAACAATAGTTTAAATACTGAATTTTATGTTAATTGTATTTATGGAAACCATTTTTCTATAAATAAAAGAAGCCAAAGAACATAGCGGATTTAATTTCATGCTGTGCTGTGCCCCCCAAAATCCCGAAATATCCCTCTTTTATGGCACTCTTGTCCCTCACTGTAATTCTAGAGAGGTGGTCACCCTATGTCACACCCTAAAGTATACACGGATAACAGCATTTGAGGCTGACTGCGTACGCAGAACACACACATTTATTCATTAGAAACTGAATCTACATGTACTTAGGTACAAGAGTTGTTAACACTGCAATGAAGAAACGTAAATCGAATTTCTAATATAACCGCCAAATGCTATAGGAAATTGGCGCAGACAACTTCCTATAGTTGTCTCAAAACGCTCCTAATGACATCTAAAGGTCATAGAACACGTCTGTCGCGATTTTTTTTATGTCATTAAAGTACCAGCTCTTCAGTGAAGCCCAAATTTCACAAAAACGTACGCCAAACAGACAAACTTACACCTCAGTTGTAATATACAAGTAAAGTGTAACAGCAAAAAGCGAAAAAGTTAAACATGTCAACAGTTGGCGTATAGACACCAACCAAACGAAAGCCTGAACAGTTATACACATATTAGAGCTACTTCAGATAAACTGAATGGGGAGGCCCTTGGCTATACGCTTAGCAGCTCTGTTTGGGCACGCCCACTGACAAAATGAAAACACATTTGGCGCTATAAGAGTACTAGTCCGATCACGAACAGCGTCAAAGTTTCAGATTCTACATATCTTAAATGAGCCTATACAAGGGTTCCAGCTTAACGACAAAGGATTGACAATTTTCGTATCATGCTATATGAATTACACTGCATGTTCTATTACACCTGAAGAAAACTATAATCCCGTATATGTGTGATCATTACTGTCGACAGTTGATCCAATGAAATTTTGGAAGTCAGAACAACAAATAGGACGATAAAATTAAAAAACTTGGCACTTCTGTTTTATAATAAATAAAACTATCTTCGAAAGCGATGGCGTTTAATAAAGGACATAGTGGCACAGGTGGAATTTTCACTGTAATACGAGCCACTGACAAATCACGAAAGGCTTATTAACAATGCAGGCCGTTTCTACTAAATGTCACACTTCTGTATTCGTGAAATCAACACTGGTGCAAAATTTTCAACTCTTCTGTTGTCAATCATGAGAGCTCTTTTAAATGGATTGGGGGGGGGGGGGGGGGAGGGAGAACAAGCTGAATAGCTGTTACATCACAAGCAATATAAATTCCATTCGTATTTGGCCATTCATATTTGGGATAGATGCACCACCCAGGAGTCAAAGGTGGGGGGGGGGGGGGGGGAGGGGGGGAGTGGGTTACAGGCGCTGCGGCAGCTTGGCACTGGCAACTTCCCCCCCCCCCCCCCCCACACAATCACCCTTTTACACCAACACACACACACACACACACACACACACACACTTATCTTTAAGCAATCCTAGGTATTAATTAATGGGTTATGTACATACCATTTGTGAATTTTTGTATCTATTATTTAGTACGGAAAACAAATTACAGTGCAATATCACCTATGCACCTTACTTGTGGGAATGATTTCTGAGTGGATAACACAACAGCTTAAAACAGAGTTACTGCTAACAATGTTTACTCATATTACTAAGTTACAATCCCAGAATCAGCATTTGGGATCAGTTTTCCTTTCGAAGACCTTAAATAACCCCAGTCCTCCTCTTTCTGCCCACTCCCCCGTTCCATCATATACTACAGCTTTTCACAACCGGTATCGTCTTACTTCAATAGAATACTTTATTTTCAAAATATTTGAGTGACAGTTTCATAAACTCACTGTTGAAGATCCAGTAGTTGATGCTTAGTTAAAATATTTGTAAAATCTTGTCACATGGAAATAAAGTTTTATGACACTTTGTTTATAAAAAGTATGTCAACAGTTTCATTTGTATACGTCAAGCAATGACAGAATATTTTCCTCGTACATCACTACACTATGCATGTGTCCAGAACTAACTACAGCTAACTGAGTCTAGTTTCTAGTCCAGATTGAGATCCTCAGGGCAGAAAAAGTTTTACAGATGTGACTTGACACTTGAGTTACCCAAATGTCCTAGAAAGAAAGCTAATGCAGAAACACATTTACATTCTCCGCAAGAAGACAGGTAGAACAAACAGTCCGCGGAATAAAGCTCCATTAAGTTCCATATGAAGAACCATAGATCAGTTCTTATATAATTTTTTCGCTTGACGACTAAACTCCGCAGGTAGTAAACAAGTCTTGAAATTGTTGCGCTGGCGAAAACGCCACAATAACAGACCGCAGAGCGTGCCGCTTCATATAGTCTTAACACACATTGGTTTATTGACGGGCACTGTTTTCGACTGATATGCCGCATAAACAAATTAGCGGCGCACTGCAGACATCAGAAACAAAAGTTTTAACCCCCCGAAGACTAATTTGTATCGTAAAAAACGCCAAATCTGACAGCAATACCTGGGTACACATTCTCGTGCAAAAATATTCATCTATACGAAGTAAAACTTGATGCAGAATTCATAGTTTTACTTACCTTGCTGTACAGTTCATTCATCCTAATGTTGTCTGAGTTCCAACACGAAAAGCCAAAAACATATGATCACATCGGAGAGGCAACTACCCTCTCCCTTCATATTTATCACTACTCTCCATATCGCGCCAAAGAGACTGATCGACTACATCAAAGCATTTCGACTAGAAGGCGTTACAGCCTGCCATCTCCCGGGGATGCTGTTCATTCGACTGTGTTTACCTCCCAGTTTAGTCAAGTCTCCGCTAGAGAGCAGCAGTGTACAGTGACACCGCTAGCGGCACTGTCTGTGATGGCACAATGCCAGTTTCCATAGCTGAGAGTCAAGCAGTGTTCACTTCCGCATTAACACAATGAGAAGAGTTGCATTCGAAGCGCATTTATGTTCCTACCGTATGCATTAAAATTTGCTGCCTCTGTATCGGAATAACGAAACGGAAAGTTTTATTAATTATCACAATCTGTGTAAAATATGTACTGGTATCGACTGAAATGAGGACTGATAAATATTGCTTTAACGTCTAAGCTAAGATATTAAAGAGCTATCTGACTTCACCTATTGCTACAGTCTGCATTACACTGAAGACTAAAATGGACTCAAAAAAGCGTTACACAGATAATGCTGACCAGTTAAGCATTGGTTGCAAGCCCATCTTTCGAAGAAAACTGATACGTGCAATAATTGGGGTAGATTAGAAACAAAACAAAGCAGTCAGTAAATGTCGAGATAATCAGCGACTTTCATTCACGTAAACAGTTATTTAGTTTATTTCAGAAATAAATTATATTTTGAATAAAATAAATCATAGATTATTATTTATTTTTACATGACAAGCTGAAAAATAAAGTAACCTATTTTGTTGAAAATTACAGTGAGAACTATTTACGTGTGCAACAACAAGGATGCAGTGGGAATGCATTTACATCTGTTGGACGAATGTTATGAAAACAAACACTCGAAACCGACGTTTCACGTAAGTCACATGCAACGAAAACCTGTAACGCAACCATCTGTGTGTGGCGTGTTTATAATTATGTATTATTTATATTTTAGGACAATTAATCTGTAAAAAACACACCACATGTCATAAAGAAAGCGTGTAGACCGTCTGAGGATGAATCACAACGATTCGAAACCGGTAACGCTATCCTTTGAATAAAGGAACTGAAAGTAAATTTGTGGCTGGTTGCTGTCTTAACACCATCAACATTTGCCTTGAATTAGTCTGGAGAGCAGAAACATGTACGATCGGTTTTCAATCTTTGTTCTAAGTTAACGGGCTGACAGAAATGAACGTCAATCGCATGACGTTTTACCTCATTTCTATCTGCATCTAACAGTAGCAAACTGCATTTTGTTGTCTATTAAAGCTTAAAGCATTTTGACGAGGAAAACAGTCTTAAGTGATTTTGTACACTGTGTGGACGGACCTCGTAATTTCCATTACTGTACTGGCAGAAGCTGCAAGTTTTAGGCTATCCTTTCACCGACATGCGGGAGCACAGTTCCACAGTTCACGCTGTGATATAGTAAAACGCATTTAATCTAACTGAAAGTAAATCGTTTCTTAATATTAGCAGTGTAGTTTAGCTTTTTGCTTCCACAGATATCCCCACGCCTTCTACCTCTAAAGAAAAAACGAGATTTTTTTTGTACAAGGAGTGTTTAATAAGTAATGCGACACATTTATTTTTCGGCCAGTTTCTGGTTGAAAATGCAGAATTTGTTGTGGGATGTCGTGGAATATTCTCGCTTCAGCCCCTATAGATCCATGAAGTTCCGATAGGAGGTGGTGCTATATGTAGTCCTTAAAATGGCGTCTGTATCGGAGTTGCGTTACAAGCAGAGAGCTTTCACTGAGTTTCTTTTGACGGAAAACCAGAACTTCTCACACATTCACAGGCGCTTGAAGAATGTCTATGCCGCATACAGCTGTGACTCCTACTACCCTCAGGAAACTGAAGAAACAACTTCAGCTTGTTGTTCGTCGCAAAAATGCCAACGAACTTCTCCATGACAACGCATTCGAGAGATTTGGGAAACAGCAGTTGACAAGGAACTAGAAGCTAGTCTTGATCCACTTCCTTTCGGTGTGGCCAAGCGGTTCTAGGCGCTTCAGTCCGGAACCGCGCTGCTGCTACGGTCGCAGGTTCGAATCCTGCCTCGGGCATGGATGTGTGTGATGTCCTTAGGTTAGTTAGGTTTAAGTAGTTCTAAGTCTAGAGGACTGATGACCTCAGATGTTAAGTCCCATAGTGCTTAGAGCCATTTGAACCATCTGAATCACCTCTTATTGTGTAAGAAACAGAAGTCGATATTGGAAGATTTTTTCCTCCAACTTTATTTTGTTATTGTTTTGTAAATATAATACGCGAAATACACTTTTTTGTCTACATTTCTCCTAATTAAAATATTACTGCTATATTTCGGTACTTGTATTATGACAAACAAAACATAGTGCCTCAGCATGAATTTAAAAAAAAAAAAATCTGCTGGTACTTAGAACCAGCCCGTTCCCTGGCATGGCACAGCGAACGTTCTTAATAAATTATTTATTTTGTAATTTGTCTCATTAGTCTGCCGACCGCTGTTGGCAAGCGGGGTGCACTCAGCGCTTGTGGGGTAAACAAAATGGCTCGAATGGCTCTGAGCACTATGGGACTTAACTGCTGAGGTCGAAGTCCGCTAGAACTTAGAATTACTTAAACCTAACTGTGGTGTCACCGCCAGACACCACACTTGCTAGGTGGTAGCCTTTAAATCGGCCGCGGTCCGTTAGTTAGTATACGTCGGACCCGCGTGTCGCCACTGTCAGTGATCGCAGACCGAGCGCCGACACACGGCAGGTCTAGAGAGACTTCCTAGCACTCGCCCCAGTTGTACAGCCGACTTTGCTAGCGATGGTTCACTGACAAATTACGCTCTCATTTGCCGAGACGATAGTTAGCATAGCCTTCAGCTACGTCATTTGCTACGACCTAGCAAGGTGCCATTATCAATTGCTATTTATCTTGTGATGCATGTACCGTCAGACCGATGTTCACCAATTATGGATTAAAGTTAAGTATTCCAGAAGCTACGTACTATTTTCTTGCTAGTATAATTACTTTACCTGTTCCAGACCTCACGCCATCCTGCGTGAGCTTAAACGCGTGCCTTTCGGCTACCTCCTAGTGGCTTGGCTGTCTTGCCAAGTCACAACACTAACTAGCGCTTCGTTATTATTACAGCACTAGCAGAACTCCAGGAGGTGTTCAGCATGTAGTGTTGCCTAACCACCACAACATCAGCGACAGTCCAATGGGACCCCCCTGATCTGATAGGAGCTATTCCACATACTAATGTACAGACGACAGCAGCAGCAGCACTCCACAAGTTCATATTTACAGCCTTCTGCAACACTATATGACAATTTATTTGAACTGGAAGCAACCACGAGGAATATAGCACGACAGTGAGTGACTATTACTGTAATTATCGGTTGTGAATTGAGACCAGGGCGCATTTACACGGATTTATTTTCGGAATTTTTTAATTTTTTTGGTTGGATTTATCGTTTATAAAATTGTTTGGTTTTATAACGTGTTTATTGAAGTATAACTTGAGATGTATACTTCTAACCCAATATAACATTTAACAGTGCAAAATAATTTGATATAAGGTCGAGTCGAGTGTGTAAACGTGCTCTGGGTATGAGGTAGGTTTACGCTCTTGATGTGGGGCACGTTTCGCATATCATAGAACACAATAATGATAAGTTTTATTGGCAGTAAAAAGTCTGCAGCTCGTGGTCTCACGGTAGCGTTGTTGCTTCACGAGCACGGGGTCCCGTGTTCGATTGCCGGCGGGGTCAGGGATTATCACCTCCTCCGAGATGACTTGGTGTTGTTGTGTCGTCTTCATTATCATCATTGACCCCCTTTACGGTCGGAGGAAGGCAACGACAAACCACTTCCATTAGGGCCTTGCCTAGTACGGCGGTGCGGGTCTTCCGCATCGTTCAAGAAGCATGTGACTGCATTTCCATAGGCAGTAAAAAATTACAGGCCGACTTACACTTGTTAACACGGTAAAATACAACAATTTTGTTGGCAGACTCCCACCTGTTAGCATAATATGGCCTTAGTAGAAGTTTGAATGTTCAATTAAAGGCGTATTTCTCATCATTGTCCGAGTTGCAGTTTTTGCATACAGTAAATAATTTTTTTCCTGTGGCACAACCGTCGTGAGTCCACCTTCTACACCTAAGGCACTGGACCATGTCTTGATTTCTATTTGACTAGTTGTATCTTTTCAAGCAGTAAATACGAAAGTTATTTTCATCCTCTTTATCAGACTGCTGAGCGGTAAGGGAAAGGAAGAAGAATTTGGAAGGACTAGTTTGTGAGAAGAGACTGAGAAGAAGGAGGAAATACAAGATGACAGACGAAATAAAGAGGAGCAGTAATAATTACGCGGACCTATGGAGCTTGACAGATGAAAGGAGAACATGGAGAGTTACTAAGTGAAAACCTGCCTTTGGGCAAAATACTAATGATGGCATTAGAAGTATGTCTATCCATATTTTTCCTTGTTCTTGCTTTTAGCAATTTCTTGCCCTTTATCAGTCCTTGCTCTCATGGTGTTAATTCTTTCTACTTGAGGTTCATTTAGTTCAAATAGCTTTTTTTAGCAACTTCTATCTTTTAGTCTCCTGTGCCTTCATTTTTTTCTATAATGCATTTCCAACTGCTATTGTCTTAAAGTTCCTTCACTGGGGCAGCGGTTAGGATGACAATGCAAAATAGTGCGTTAACGTGCCCCATCGTCATGTTAGAATTAGTTTCGAATCTGCAGTAGTAACTTTCAGGCTTCTAAATTGATGTGGCGTGGCGTGACATGGCAATCTGAACTAATTATCGAAGTTTCTTTATAGTTACACTGAACTAATGCCACATCCCGGTGCGATGTTTATTTGATGCAGTGCCCTAAGATTGACGACTTGTACTTTCTCTGTGCGATGGAACAAGAAGATGATTAGGTTAGTGCTGACTTTCCTGCACCTGTTTAGTGCTAACGCAGATAGTTGTTGCGAAGTCACAGGTGGCACCTACTGCAGGCCACATCCTAGTTGGAGCCTGCATGTACCACTGTAATTACGTGCCGTATTGATGAATGGGTAAGAATTTCGCAACGGGAGCAGATGGACGGGGGCATGTGGCTGCAGTATATCAGCTGTATAGAAGAATTAAAAAAAAAATCGAAAAACCCTTAGGTGTCACCGGATACGGATATGGAGGGGCATATGGTTAGCACACTTTCTTCCGGCTGTTGTTAGTTTTCGTGACCAGTGCCGCTACTTCTCATTCAAGTAGCTCTTCAATGGGCCTCAGAAGGGCTGAGTGCAGATCGCGTGTCAACAGCACTCGACAGACCCGGATGGTGACCTATCCGTGTGCTAGCCAAGCCCGACAAGTCTTAACCTCGGTCATCTGACAGGAACCGGTGTTACCATTGCAGCAACGCCGTTCGCCAGTTGTATAGGGGAGTGGGGAGAGAATCGATCGTTCTGGCACTCCTGCAGGTGGGTGGGAAATATGGAATTGGGTACGGTTGATGGTGGCAAAAGAGGGCCGAGTGTAAGAAAGGGAGCTACGCTGCCGTGAAAAACTTAAGGACTAAATAGACAGAGTGCTATAGCATACTGACTACTCGGTGTAAATGAATGAAAGTACAGGAGCATGTTGTACGAGGTCTCATGCACACGAGGCTGGACGTCAAGGAACACAACATAGTAGTCGTCGGGCAAAGAGATCACAACCATGCAGTCGCCACGCTGCTGTCAACTTTACTTCCATTAAAATTACACTACTGACCATTAAAATAGCTACACCACGAAGATGACGGGCTACAGACGCGAAATTTAACCGACAGGAAGAAGATGCTGTGAAATAGAGATGATTAGCTTTTCATAGCATTCGCACAAAGTTGGCGCCGGTGGCGACACCTACAACGTGCCGACATGAGGAAAGTTTCCAACCGATTTCTCATACACAAACAGCAGTTCACCGGCGTTGCCTGGTGAAACGTTGTTGTGATGCCTCGTGTAAGGAGGAGAAATGCATACCATCACGTTTCCGACTTTGATACAGGTCGGATTGTAGCCTATCGCGATTGAGGTTTATCGTATCGCGACATTGTTGCTCGCGTTGGTCGAGATCCAATGACTGTTAGCAGAATATGGAATCGGTGGGTTCAGAAGGGTAATACGGAACGCCGTGCTGGATCCCAACGGCCTCGTATCACTAGCAGTCGAGATGACAGGCATCTTATCCGCATGGCTGTAACGGATCGTGCAGCAACGTCTCGACCCCTGAGTCAACAGATGGGGACGTTTGAAAGACAACAAACATCTGCACGAACAGTTCTACGACGTTTGCAGCAGCATGGGCTATCAGTTCGGAGACCATGGCTGCGGTTACCCTTGACGCTGCATCACAGACACGAGCGCCTGTGATGGTGTACTCAACGACGAACCTGGGTGCACGAATGGCAAAACGTCATGTTTTCGGATGAATCCAGGTTCTGTTTACAGGATCATGAAGGTCGCATCCGTATTTGGCGACATCGCGGTGAACGCACATTGGAAGCATGTATTCGTCACCGCCATACTGGCGTATCACCCGGCGTGATGGTATGGGGTGCCTTGGTTACACGTCTCGGTCACCTCTTGTTCGCGCTGACTGCACTTTGAACAGTGGACGCTACATTTCAGATGTGTCACGACCAGTGGCCCACCCTTCATTCGATCGCTACGAAACCCTACATTTCAGCAGGATAATGCACGACCGCATGTTGCAGGTCCTGTACGGGCCTTTCTGGATACAGAAAATGTTCGACTGCTGCCCTGGCCAACACATTCTGCAGATCTCTCACCAATTGAAGACGTCTGGTCAATGGTGGCCGAGCAACTGGCTCTTCACAATACGCCAGTCACTACTCTTGATGAACTGTGGTATCGTGTTGATGCTGCATGGGCAGCTGTACCTGTACACGGCATCCAAGCTCTGTTTGACTCAATGCCCAGGCGTATCACGGCCGTTATTACGGCCATTGGTGGTTGTTCTAGGTAATGATTTGTCAGGATCTATGCACCCAAATTGCGTGAAAATGTAATCACATGTCAGTTCCAGTATAATGTACTTGTCCAATGAATAGCCGTTTATCATCTGCATTTCTTCTGGGTGTAGAAATTTTAATGGCCAGTAGTGTACTTTGTGTCTGTCTGACTGCGATTGGGGGAGGGGGGGGGGGGCGAGTCGTGTTGTCGGAGTGCAGCCAGCCATACACCACAAGGCGTGTGACGTATCTGTAGAACAGGCTACATACCGAGCACGTGGGGCTCGAAGAAAAACTACGAGTGGATGGCGGCTGGCCCGTACCATTCGGCTCACTCAAACGTCAATCACAAAGTAATTTAAGGCAGAGTATACAGCAGTGGATGACGGCTACATTGTGCAGTAGGCAATAATGTCAAACGGCAGGTGCAGTTGCAACCACAGTTGACTGGACTGCACCATTTGCGATGCTGTCAGGAGCATAGGGACTGGGCCAAAGAGGAGTGGGATCACGTGCACCGATGAGAGCAGATCCAGTCTGAGTAGTGACTCTGGATGTACCCTCATATGTAGAGAGGCAATAACACGTACTGTACCCAGTAACAATGTCGAGCATGTTGGTTTTGGTAGTCCAGGTGTTACGGTGTATGGAGATATAATGTTGCATGGACTTACTGAGCTATAAATCTTTGAACCCGATATACCCACCGTGCACGACGGCACTGAACAGCGGAAGTTGAGGAGCTCTTAGTAAGAGAGCATGTTCGGCGAATGGACTGGCTTGCGCGTTGAGGAGACATGTTGCAACACGTCCACATGGAGCAATGACCACACAGCAGTTGTCAACCGCACAAGTGGAGAAATGGAATGTTCAAATGGCTCTGAGCACTATGGGACTTAACGTCTGAGGTCATCAGTCCCCTAGACTTAGAACTACTTAAACCTAACTAACCTAAGGACATCACACACATCCATGCCAGAGGGAGGATTCGAACCTGTGACCGTAGCGGTTGCACGGTTCCAGACTGTAGCGCCTAGAACCGCTCGGCCACCCCGGCCGGCAGAAATGGAAGGCCCTCCCACAAGCACTCCTTACCAGCCTTCTCGCCAGCATGGGAGCATGCTGAAGAGGACGTTGTCCGTGGCGATCACACACCAAATTAAGAATCACATCCCGAGTTCAGTAGTGTCAAGGGTCCATCATAAATCGCGGTGACTTCAGTTTAGTTATTGTCATTTCTGTTAGTTTCATTGTGTATTTATTTCAGTTATTCGGCATAAAAGATTTCTGGGTGTGGTACCGCGTCATAATACGAGTATATAAAACTACTGCTGCTGGAGAAAAACCAACGTTTCGGCCACGGTTGCAACGGCCTTCTTCTGGGTCTACTGGTGCGTTCAGGCTATGCAGTGTCCCTTATACGAGGGTCACTCCAAAGAAATGCACACTACTTTTTTTTTAAATCCATCTTTTATTCTACATGTTTGAAAGTATTACAGTGTGTAGATACATCTCTTAGGAACAATATTTTCATTTCTCCGCATAATTTCCATCCCTCTCAACCGCCTTACGCCATCTTGGAACCAGCGCCTGTATACCCGCACGGTAAAATTCTGGACCAACCTGCTGGAGCCACTGTTTGGCAGCGTGCACAATGGAGTCATCATCTTCAAACCTTATTCCACGAAGAGAGTCTTTCAGTTTCCCAAAGAGATGATAGTCACATGGAGCCAGGTCAGGACTGTAAGGCGGGTGTTTCAGTGTTGTCCATCCGAGTTTTGTGATCGCTTCCATGGTTTTTTGACTGACATGTGGCCGTGCATTGTCGTGCAACAGCAAAACATCATGCTTTTGCCGATGTGGTTGGACAGCTTGAAGTTTCTTCAGTGTCGTCACATATGCATCAAAATTTATGGTGGTTCCACTTCGCATGATGTCCACAAGCATGAGTCCTACGGAATCGAAAAACACCATAGCCATAACTTTTCCAGCAGAAAGTGTGGTTTTGAATTTTTTTTTCTTAGGTGAATTTGCATGATGCCACTCCATTGATTGCCTCTTCATCTCTGGTGAAAAATGATGGAGCCATGTTTCATCACCTGTCACAATTCTTCCAAGAAATTCATCCCCACCATTCTCGTACTATTCCAAAAGTTCGCTGCATACCGTTTCTCTTGTTTCTTTGTGAGCCACAGTCAACATCCTGGGAACCCACCTGGCACAAACCTTTTTTAACGCCAACACTTTCAATATTCTGCAAACACTTCCTGACCCTATCCCAACGTAGCGTGACAATTCGTTCACTGTGATGCGTCTGTCAGCAGTCACCAATTCGTTAACTCTCTGCACATTGTCTGGAGTGTGTGCAGTACGAGGCCTGCCACAGCGAGGACAATCCTCAATATTGCCGTGCCCGCTTTCATCACGTAACCTGCTTGCCCACCGGCTAACTGTACTGCGATGGACAGCAGCATCTCCATACACCTATTTCAACCTCTTGTGGATGTTCCCCACTGTCTCGTTTTCAGAGCACAGGAATTCTATCACAGCACGTTGCTTCTGAGGAACGTCAAGTATAGCAGCCATCTTGAAGACATGCTGTGTCGGCGCCACTCACGGGAACAGGTTGAACTAAGTTAGAAAACAAGCGGGAGGGATGTATCTTCACACTGTAGAACTTTCACACATGCAGAATGAAAACTGTATTTTTACTAATATAGTGTGCATTTATTTTGGAGTGACCCCCGTATTTTGTTATTACTGTTCACTGCGCATGCCATTACGTCATAATTTTAAAAAGATAGTTCGTTTCATTGGTCACTTAAGGAAGAAGGAGAGGGAAGTTTATTTCAATAGGTTATTGCGGTGGAGGGAGAACGTGCCCTCTGTTGTCTATTGGCTCTTGTGTTATGTGCCATGACTGGTGGTCACCGTCGAATGAGAAGTTGGCTGCTGTTTACAAATTGCTGGACGTCGGCCGCGCGGCGGCAGTTAAGCCGTCGGCACACGGACCGTGCTGTCGAACGTCAACGTTGAGCGTGCCAAGTTGAACGTGCTGCTGAACGCTGAGGGACGATGAGACTTGTGCATACGGTACGTCGGCCCCTACATGGTATACGCCATCGCAACGCACTCCAGCGGCAGTTGAGTGATGTTTCTAGTTAGTAAATCACACTGTTTACTCAACGGGCGAACGTAAAATTTCCACGTTAGCTCTATTAAAATGCACATTTCCTTCATCGTCCGCGAAAAGGAAAGTACCATGTCCAATCAATAAGGACACAGGCTTATAAAAGTTCCGTTACAAACAATGCGGTACAAATTTGGAATACTTCTCCGCATAAGATAAACGTTATTTCATCATTCCCACATTTTAGTAAAACCCCAAGGTCAGTCTTACTTGATCACTATTCCTACCCAGTAGCAGAATCTTTGCAACATGTGAATTACGAAGCGTAAAAGAAAAAGGAGCAAAATATCTTTATACAAGTAGCGCAAGCTGTCCTGTAGATTAAGCCAATCGAACAAAGTCACCCCTCAAAGAAAGGTGAGCGTATATTTACATAACATCAAATATTATAACATATACTTATATTAAACTAATAATAAAGTATGAGAACCCAATAAAAACGCGAATGTTAGGAAAAAAATTGGAAGTCCTACGACATGAACCAGCGTCCAAACCTACACTGAATAGTGGAAAGAGACGCTACTCATTACGCTAAACCAACAACTCGTTCAGGGCAAGCCATATTGTGTTACCCTTGCTAAAAACGTTACTAATTGAAATTTAATTATAACAAATTGTACCAAGAACAACGCGTTTTGGGTGGATCTTCAGTGTGTCGCTGCCTTCAAATAGCATACACTCATAATACGCAAGTTACAATAATTCTTTTGCCACGAATGTGATGTTTCTCATTATTTTATTAGAACGAATCACACAATTAACAACGGGTTTCCCAGTGATTCTCAATTTGCTGGTGCTCAGAAACGGCATAAATACATATAGGCTTGAGATGAATGCCAATATGGCGCCTCACAACTCTGTACTGAAGGGAGACGCGTGCGTGTGACGTATGTGGCGTTGTCCCATCTCATTGGTCAACGCTCAGACGCACGCTCAGAATATCTGACATGCCAGATATTGCTCTGCACGTTCGGAAAAACTCCCGAACGTGCTATTCCACGCTATGACGTCAGAAACTCGGCACGCTCAACGCTCAACGTTCGGATGCACGGTCCGTGTGCTGACGGCTTTACTCGCCGGTAGTGCACGAGTTACTCGTGTTGACAGTGCGGTCTGTTGGGCTCTGATTGCTGGCAGCCAAGATGGGGCAAGCCTGAGTCCATCCTCCCTGTTCATGTTATTAGGTTGCCTAAGTATTTCGATGGCCGCTCTGATTTTGTGTTTCGTCAAAACCGGCTGCTTAGCCAACACACAGGCTTCGCTGAATTTTATTTCTTTTCCGCAGTCTTACTGGTGATCTGTCACTGCAGATTTGTTGTGTTGCCCTAGACGAATATACCGTTCGTGTTCCCGAATGCGCGTTGCTACTGGCCTGCCCATCTCGCCAATGGCTACAGCCATAAGAATATTGCGGGCTTTCAAATAAAAATGAGTGTTGGGCCTCAACTACGTACCCTCAGACTCAGAGTTGAAATATTAAAGGTTTTGACTGGTTTCGTTGTCCAGGGGCTGGGATACGTAGTTGCCTCGTTACAAGCCAAATACTGCTGGTCTACGGTATACAATACGAATATACACATGAATAGAATGGTCGAAGGTTCCTAACACTTGGCAATCGCGAATTTTGAATGTAACATAGAAAGTTATAGATGAAAGATTTCAATTAAATAAAATCTGCAGGTACTATTTCTAACGACTTTAAATGATGAATACGATAGCAGAAGTACCTTTAAGAATGCCGTTTATTACTGCAAAACACTTATTGGTGTCGATGGTCCAGTAATTAAATAAAATGTAAGTCGAATAACAGGGAAACAATAGATTCCTACTTCACGTAGTTAGTTATGAACAACAACATAGCTCGCGAGATATTCACTTCTAAACGCATACTACGTCTTCACTGAAGAAGCTACGTCCGCAGCTCGTGGTCGTGCGGTAGCGTTCTCGCTTCCCGCTCCCGGGTTCCCGGGTTCGATTCCCTGTGGGGTCAGGGATTTTCTCTGCCTCGTGATGACTGGGTGTTGTGTGCTGTCCTTAGGTTAATTAGGTTTAAGTAGTTCTAAGTTCTAGGGGACTGATGACCATAGATGTTAAGTCCCATAGTGCTCAGAGCCATTTGAACCATTTTTTTAGCAGAAGCTACAGAAATCTCACAAGTGCACAAGCCGGCACTACGAAATATTTCTATCTGCCGCGACCACGCGCAAACTGCTACACTCTCCAAGTATTTCCCGCGACCGTCCGTCATTCCTCCCCATCCAGCACTTCCTGTGTCCTGTGCGACCCGATGCTCCTCCCCCACCTCCATACAGTCTCTCCATTATTCGCTAGTCGCCTACCGTGGTAACGAGCGCTGCGATTGGCTAGAGCACTCCCGCTATGTCTTCAAGCCAACGCACACTCACAAACATATTGAAACACATACAAAATACTGGATTTACATTTAAATAACTTGAAATTAAATAAATATTCCTACGGATGGACCATGAACACGCTCTAACACACATTATTAAATACATAAACAAATTAAATAAGCATATATCAAAGCAATAGAAGCAAAAGTAACCAATAGCCTAATGTCTCTGTGCTTTCTAAAACACAGTAAATATTAGACCAACTTCTTCATGAATAGTATACAGGGTGAGTCACCTAACATTACCGCTGGATATATTTCGTAAACCACATCAAATACTGACGAATCGATTCCACAGACAGAACGTGAGGCGAGGGGCTAGTGTGATTGGTTAATACAAACCATAAAAAAATAACGGAAGTATGTTTTTTAACACAAACCTACGTTTTTTAAAATGGAATCCCGTTAGTTTTGTTAGCACATCTGAACATATGAACAAATACGTAATCAGTGCCGTTTGTTGCATTGTAAAATGTTAATTACATCCGGAGATATTGTAACCTAAAGTTGACGCTTGAGTACCACTCCTCCGCTGTTCGATCGTGTGTATCGAGAGCACCAAATTACATAGGGATCCAAAGGGAACGGTGATGTACCGTACGTACAGAAGAGACTGGAACAGCACATTACGTCCACATGCTAAAACATTTTTATTGGTCTTTTTCACTGACGCACATATACATTACCATGAGGGGTGAGGTACACGTACACACGTGGTTTCCGTTTTCAATTACGGAGTGGAATAGAGTGTGTCCCGACATGTCAGGCCAATAGATGTTCAATGTGGTGGCCATCATTTGCTACACACAATTGCAATCTCTTGCGTAATGAATGTCGTACACGCCGCAGTACATCTGGTGTAATGTCGCCGCAGGCTGTCACAATACGTTGTTTCATATCCTCTGGGGTTGTAGGCACATCACGGTACACATTCTACTTTAACCTACCCCACAGAAAGAAGTCCAGAGGTGTAAGATCAGGAGAACGGGATGGCCAATTTATGCGTCCTCCACGTCCTATGAAACGCCCGTCGAAAACCCTGTCAAGGGTCAGCCTAGTGTTAATTGCGGAATGTGCAGGTGCACCACCATGCTGATACCACATACGTCGACGCGTTTCCAGTGGGACATTTTCGAGCAACGTTGGCAGGTCATTCTGTAGAAACGCGATGTATGTTGCAGCTGTTTGGGCCCCTGCAATGAAGTGAGGACCAATGAGGTGGTCGCCAATGATTCCGCACCATACATTTACAGTCCACGGTCGCTGTCGCTCTACCTGTCTGAGCCAGCGAGGATTGTCCACGGACCAGTAATGCATGTTCCGTAGATTCAGTGCCTCGTGGTTTGTGAAACCCGCTTCATCGGTAAACAGGTAGAACTGCAACGCATTCTCTGTTAATGCCCATTGACAGAATTGCGCTCGATGATTAAAGTCATCACCATGTAATTGCTGATGTAGCGACACATGAAACGGGTGAAAGCGGTGACGATGCAGTATGCGCACGACACTACTTTGACTCAGTCCAACGGCTCTCGCAATGTCCCGTGTACTCATGTGTGGCTTCATGGCAACAGCAGCTAACACACCAACTGCACCCGCTTCTCCTGTGACGGGCCTGTTACGGACCCGTTTGCGTGCTACGACCATACCTGTTGCATACAGTTGGCGGTAGATGTTTTGCAATGTGCTGCACGTTGGATGCTCTCTGTCCGGGTACCGTTCTGCATACACCCTGCAGGCTTCAGCTGCATTTCGTCGACACTCGCCATAGATGAGTATCATCTCCGCCTTTTCAGAGTTCGAATACACCATGGTCACAGTACCTACAACACTACACTATCACAGACGTCTGGTAACACTGTGTACTACAGTTGGTCTGCGTGCGGAGACGAATGCAGAATAACAATAACAGCAAGCGAACATGCGGACTTTGCGACAGCTAGACCAAACCACAACAGTGCAATACAGCCACACTCGAAAACACGGTCGTCATCGTAAACATGTCCCTGCAGATGCTGCTCGCCGACCGTGGCCCGTGTTTGTTACAACACGCAACTGAACGTCGGAGGTTTCAAGCGTCAACTTTAGGTTACAATATCTCCGGATGTAATTAACATTTTACAATGCAACAAACGGCACTGATTACGTATTTGTTTATATGTTCAGATGTGCTAACAAAACTAACGTGGTTCCATTTAAAAAACGTAGGTTTGTGTTAAAAAACATACTTCCGTGCATTTTTGTATGGTTTCTATTAAACAATTACATTAGCCCCTCTCCTCACGTTCGGTCTGTGGAATCGGTTCGTCTGTATTTGATGTGGTTTACGAAATTTATTCAGCGGTAACGTTAGGTGACTCATCCTGTATATCGGATGTAAACAAAGACATAGACGAATATATATATATATTTATTATCATGCTGCTACCGTTTTTTCGTGCAACTGTGGAGTACTTATGGCCTGACGCGATCAATAGTAATCGGCCACTTTGACCTCCAGTAACTCATGTACTATTCAAATTACATGCCTGTCATTCATATCAATTTTGGTTTAGCTTTCTAAAGACACGTCGATCTACAAAATCGCATGAGCCGTTTAGATTTTGGAAACTCGTTGCTGGGTGTTACTTGTATAATTTACAGTCAGATACTGAACTTAAAACTAATACAGATATTGAAAATCTGATTACACCAGTAGCATCGTCGTGCAAATAATGGTAATGTACATGTTTCTTTTTAAGGTATCATGATTCCTCTGGCTATTATTAATTTCTACATGAACTGTAAAATGTCTGAGATTGTTGTTGTTGTGGTCTTCAGTCCTGAGACTGGTTTGATGCAGCTCTCCATGCTAATCTATCCTGTGCAAGGTACTTCATCTCCCAGTACCTACTGCAACCTACATCCTTCTGAATCTGTTTAGTGTATTCATCTCTTGGTCTCCCTCTACGATTGTTACCCTCCACGCTGCCCTCCAATACTAAATTGGTGATCCCTTGATGCCTCAGAGTATGCCCTACCAACCGATCCCTTCTTCTACTCATGTTGTGCCACAAATTTCTCTTCTCTCCAATTCTATTCAATACCTCCTCATTAGTTATGTGATCTACCTATCTAATCTTCAGCATTCTTCTGTAGCACCACATTTCGAAAGCTTCTATTCTCTTCTTGTCTCAACTATTTATCGTCCACGTTTCACTCCCATACATGGCTACACTCCATACAAATACTTTGAGAAACGACTTCCTGACACCTAAACCTATATTCGATGTTAACAAATTTCTCTTCTTCAGAAACGCTTTCCTTGCCATTGCCAGTCTACATTTTATATCCTCTCTACTTCGACCATCATCAGTTATTTTGTTCTCCAAATAGCAAAACTCATTTACAACTTTAAGCATCTCATTTCCTAATATAATTCCCGCAGCATCGCCGGCCTCGGTGGCCGTGCGGTTCTGGCGCTGCAGTCCGGAACCGCGGGACTGCTACGGTCGCAGGTTCGAATCCTGCCTCGGGCATGGGTGTGTGTGATGTCCTTAGGTTAGTTAGGTTTAAGTAGTTCTAAGTTCTAGGGGACTTATGACCTAAGATGTTGAGTCCCATAGTGCTCAGAGTCATTTTTGAACCCGCAGCATCACCATATTTAATTCGACTACATTCCACTATCCTCGTTTTGCCTTTGTTGATGTTCATCTTATATCCTCCTTTCAACACACTGTCCATTCCGTTCAACTGCTCTTCCAAGTCCTTTGCTGAATTACAATGCCATCGACGAACGTCAAAGTTTTTATTTCTTCTCCATGGATTTTAGTATCTACTCCGGATTTTTCTTTTGTTTCCTTTACTGCTTGCTCAATATAGAGATTGAATAACATCGGGGAGAGGCTACAACCCTGTCTCACTCCTTTCCCAACCACTGCTTCCCTTTCATGCCCCTCGACTCTTATAACTGCCATCTGGTTTCTGCACAAATTGTAAATAGCCTTTCGCTGCCTGTATTTTACCCCTGCCACCTTCAGAATTTGAAAAAGAGTATTCCAGTTAACGTTGTCAAAAGCTTTCTCTAAGTCTACAAATGCTAGAAACGTAGGTTTGCCTTTTCTTAATCTTTCTTCTAAGATAAGTCGTAAGGTTAGTATTGCCTCACGTGTTCCAACATTTCTACGGAATCCAAACTGATCTTCCCCGAGGTCCGCTTCTAAGACACAATCAAATAATGTGACGACAATCATATCCGCTTTCGAACAAACCCTGGAAATCTTCATGTTCAACAATAGCAAAGTGTGATTCTTGAGTTTCTCCCGGCGTATTTGATAATCAAAATATCCACGGGTATACTGCCGGTCTACAGTGTCCAACAGGCACAATATTTCGGCGATCATACATGTCGCCATCATCAGGTGAACTGACGGACTGAGCTCCTGTGAACGTGCCGGTACGGAGATCCGCACGCTATGGCTGCTCAGGGGGAACTGGCTTCGGTCGCTGGCGGTGACGCTGACGCTAAACATACGGGCCTGAACCTTGGCCCGAGGTATGGAGTCTGTTGTTGTTGTTGTTGTTGTGGTCTTCAGTCCTGAGACTGGTTTGATGCAGCTCTCCATGCTACTCTATCCTGTGCAAGCTTCTTCATCTCCCAGTACCTACTGCAACCTACATCCTTCTGAATCTGCTTAGTGTATTCATCTCTTGGTCTCCCCCTATGATTTTTACCCTCCACGCTGCCCTCCAATACTAAATTGGTGATCCCTTGATGCCTCAGAACATGTCCTACCAACCGATCCCTTCTTCTGGTCAAGTTGTGCCACAAACTTCTCTTCTCCCCGATCCTATTCAATACTTCATCATTAGTTATGTGATCTACCCATCTAATCTTCAGTATTCTTCTGTAGCACCACATTTCAAAAGCTTCTATTCTCTTCTTGTCCAAACTATTTACCGTCCATGTTTCACTTCCATACATGGCTACACTCCATATAAATACTTTCAGAAATAACTTCCTGACACTTAAATCTATACTCGATGTTAACAAATTTCTCTTCTTCAGAAACGCTTTCCTTGCCATTGCCAGTCTACATTTTATATCCTCTCTACTTCGTCCATCATCAGTTATTTTGCTCCCCAAATAGCAAAACTCCTTTACTACTTTAAGTGTCTCATTTCCTAATCTAATACCCTCAGCATCACCCGACTTAACTCGACTACATTCCATTATCCTCGTTTTGCTTTTGTTGATGTTCATCTTATATCCTCCCTTCAAGACACCATCCATTCCGTTCAACTGCTCTTCCAAGTCCTTTGCTGTCTCTGACAGAATTACAATGTCATCGGCGAACCTCAAAGTTTTTATTTCTTCTCCATGGATTTTAATACCTACTCCAAATTTTTCTTTTGTTTCCTTTACTGCTTGCTCAATATAGAGATTGAATAACATCGGGGATAGGCTACAACCCTGTCTCACTCCCTTCCCAACCACTGCTTCCCTTTCATGTCCCTCGACTCTTATAACTGCCATCTGGTTTCTGTACAAGTTGTAAATAGCCTTTCGCTCCCTGTATTTTACCCCTGCCACCTTTAGAATTTGAAAGAGAGTATTCCAGTCAACATTGTCAAAAGCTTTCTCTAAGTCTACAAATGCTAGAAACGTAGGTTTGCCTTTCCTTAATCTTTCTTCTAAGATAAGTCGTAAGGTCAGTATTGCCTCACGTGTTCCAGTATTTCTACGGAATCCAAACTGATCTTCCCCGAGGTTGGCTTCTACTAGTTTTTCCATTCGTCTGTAAAGAATTCGTGTTAGTACTTTGCAGCTGTGGCTTAGTAAACTGATGGTTCGGTAATTTTCACATCTGTCAACACCTGCTTTCTTTGGGATTGGAATTATTATATTCTTCTTGAAGTCTGAGGGTATTTCGCCTGTTTCGTACATCTTGCTCACCAGATGGTAGAGTTTTGTCAGGACTGGCTCTCCCAAGGCCGTCAGTAGTTCCAATGGAATTTTGTCTACTCCGGGGGCCTTGTTTCGACTCAGGTCCTTCAGTGCTCTGTCAAACTCTTCACGCAGTATCATATCTCCCAGGAGTCTAAGCTTGGTAAAGCTGTTCCTCCAAGACCCTCTTGCGTTGGAATGGTGTTGCCTCTCGTTCTGGATGGTCCTTGCGTGTTGCCTGGTCGTAAATCCTGGTTGCCAGCATGCAGGCATGCTGGCGGTGACGTTGGATGTTCCTGTGGTACTAGGTGTTCTTCCCATCCCGCGCTATGTTGTTCAGCGCGGACTCCAGCTCGGGTGTGAGCTTCCTCGCGCCATCTCCAACTTCTTTCTTCAGCCGCGCGACCGCGTCCTCCAAGATGAAGCCCCAGTCCCGCGGCGTGAAGATCGGGTTGGAGTTTATGGCGTGGAGGTCCTTCTTCGTGACGAAATCGTGCATAATTGCCTGATATCCGCCACGAAGCTCGAACGGCCGGTGTGGAAGCGGTGGCTTCCATTTCCCTTCCGCTTGCGCGAAAAGGTACGGTTTTCGTTGGACGTCGTACCGCCCATCCCGCACCATGGTCGCGATCTTCTGCAGGACCGCTGGGAGGTTAGTGACGTCCGGGAAAGGGATGGTTTCGGAGTACATCCCTCCCCCTTCTTGTTTGTCCTGATGCTGTTTCTTCACCACACCCGGCAGCGGCGGCGGCGGCGGGACAGACTGCACCACGTCCATGGGCGTCTCCCCGGTCTCCTGTATTGCTACAGGTTCCGGGGCGACGTCCGTTTGCGTGGACACATCCACCCCAACTTGTCGTACCACCGTGGGGGTGGCAACGGGAGCGGGTGTCTTCTTTTGCATCGTCCGGATTTCTTCCCGCAACTCTTGCAGCTGCCGGTGGAGACCGACGATCTCCTTCAGCATTGCCGCTCTCTCTGCCGCCATCGCGGCTTTGAGGGCGGCCACGGTGTCGTCGGTGGCGGCGCTGGGCGGGATTGCGGCCGCCCCGTTTCCCCCTTTGGGAGGGGTTGGCGAGACGGCTGCCTCTTCTTCGTGTACCACTTTCTTGGCGGTTGTTGGTGTCCGCTGCGTCAGATATGCGCAGCTGCGTGCGTTTACGGCGTGCGCGCCGCCACAGTTAACGCACGTTGGCGCGACGTGTGGTGGCTTGTCGCAGTCGCGTGTATCATGTGCCTTTGCACATTTCAGACACGCGACCGCGTCCCTACACGTCCTGGCGACGTGTCCCATCTTCTGGCAGCGGTAGCATTGCCTCTTGTGCTGCGGTCGGCTGCGCTTCTTCTTGTTGCTGCCGCGGCCGTCTCCTGCCAGCGTGAGCAGAAGCTTTTCCACAGCAGCAAGTTTGCCTCCCTTTCCGCGTCCGGACATGGCAATGGGCTAGTGGCGTTGGCGTGCGCGAGCGACGGTAACGATGTGAGCCGCAGCGAGTCGAGCAGCGGAGTGCGTGCCCCGCTATGGAGTATGAACGCACGAGGATTCTGGTACAGACGTCGAGATACTGGGACAGCGTTGTTAGAGAGGCCATCGAAATTCGCACCAATGACGACCTCATAAACCGTGACTGTGGCTATAATCTTAGCAAGGCTTGGGAGCCAGCGATTGGGTTAATCAAGAGTAAATCGAGCAAACGTATAGTTGTGACGACCACGGCAGACAGAGCCATCACACCGACGTCATCTCAGATGCCGTCGCAATCTGTTCCACCGCGTGACCGTGGCGCGGGGCGCGGACGGCGGAGGGAGTGCTCCGCGGGCGGAGGGTATTTAAATCGGCCGCCGCCGCTACCGAAGCTAGTTCCCCCTGAGCAGCCATAGCGTAAGGATCTCCGTACCGGCACGTTCACAGGAGCTCAGTCCGTCAGTTCACCTGATGATGGCGACATGTATGATCGCCGAAATATTGTGCCCGTTGGACACTGTAGACCGGCTGTACACCCGTGGATATTTTGATTAAAAGCAAAGTGGTTTCTCGTTTTTCCTACTCTTTGCTCTAGGTACGCACGTCCTCTAACAGTAACGCAGAAGTGAATAGATAATTGTGTAGTGTATAGAAAATTTTAAAAAGTCACTCCCTTAGAAAATTCGTATAAAGTTGGTGGACACTTATGTTTTCCCCTTCGTTTTGAATAATTAAGAAATGGGTGGTTGAATGTAAACGTTCCATACTTCTCTTCAATGATGCACGAGCCAAATATTGCAAAACTAACTTCAGATGAAATCTTCCAGAAAATGCACCACACGGAACTGGACGACCAGCGAATAAAGCTGTATGAAACACCGAACGTTATAGGCATATTGAAAAAAATGGTATGGCACATTTTTCATTAATACTTGTAATTAACTATGAAAAAGCTTTGTGCAAGGTATATTCCATATTTTTTGAACGCTGACCAAAAACAAATGAGGGAACGAAATTCTCGGCAATTTTATCACGACTTTAAGAAGAATTCAATCCATTTTGTACATCTTCTTTTCTTTTGCTGCTGTCCCACATCTTCACACCAGAAGCGAAACAGTGAGCAAAGCGATGGTTGGAAGTCAAGTGTCCCTACACAACACATGACGTAATTAATATCTTTTGACGGGATTGCTATGGCCAGAGTTCATTGCGATGTATGAGGAATTGTTCTTACTGGCAGGGGCAGGGGTAAAACAGTAATAGAATTCTTCTAAACAGACTAAATCAAAAATAAGAGGCAAGAGGACAAAATCGAGAAAGAAAAAGACCTCCTTCAAAACGCAGCTGCTAACAACGGTGTTTTGTCTATGGAGAAACTGAAAAGTTTGAATACGATCTTAGAAAAACTCTTCGTGGGCGGGAGCTACCTCTAGCTATCAGTGTCATTACGTTTGTCGAAGATGGAAAAGAGAAATAATTCACAGTACTCATGGGAGATGTTGCGAAATGCCAAACAAAGTCATAAAACTGGTGCGCAGATTACAGAAGGAGAGACAAGATTTCGAAGTGTAGGGTTTTAGAACGTCTACCTCAAAGATGAATAACTAAACTAGTCACAATAAGTATTCCGTTGAGGATATCGACAAATCAGAACGTTTCTTTCGTCCGTCCTGAGAGATCCTGTGGCGTCGCACTCACAGCCACTATCAGAATCCACGCACTCTTAATAACTACACTACACTGCAAAGTTTTTGGACGAGCTAGATCAAGTAACATAACATATTATATACTCGGTAGAAATGAATGGGAGCGCTCGAACGTGTTGCCAGAGGTCTCCCAGTCGTGCACAAAAAGACGTCATATGGAGTGAGACGAGGCCCACGAGAAAGACAGGCCGCGGCGCGTACGTCACACCACGTGGCATTGCAGGTCTTACGAGTGCCAGCAACTGTCTCTGAGCGTAACTATTCCGGACGAGTTTAATTATTCTTCACTGTGTGTTTAAATGATGCAAGTTTTCGATGTTGTTGTTGTTGTTGTGGTCTTCAGTCCTGAGACTGGTTTGATGCAGCTCTCCATGCTACTCTATCCTGTGCAAGCTTCTTCATCTCCCAGTACCTACTCCAACCTACATCCTTCTGAATCTGCTTAGTCTATTGATCTCTTGGTCTCCCTCTACGATTTTTACCCTCCACGCTGCCCTCCAATGCTAAATTTGTGATCCCTTGATGCCTCAAAACATGTCCTACCAACCGATCCCTTCTTCTAGTCAAGTTGTGCCACAAACTTCTCTTTTCCCCAATCCTATTCAATACCTCCTCATTAGTTACGTGATCTACCCACCTTATCTTCAGCATTCTTCTGTAGCACCACATTTCGAAAGCTTCTATTCTCTTCTTGTCCAAACTGGTTATCGTCCATGTTTCACTTCCATACATGGCTACACTCCATACAAATACTTTCAGAAACGACTTCCTGACACTTAAATCTATACTCGATGTTAACAAATTTCTCTTCTTCAGAAACGATTTCCTTGCCATTGCCAGTCTACATTTTATATCCTCTCTACTTCGACCATCATCAGTTATTTTACTCCCTAAATAGCAAAACTCCTTTACTACTTTAAGTGTCTCATTTCCTAATCTAATCCCCTCAGCATCACCTGATTTAATTTGACTACATTCCATTATCCTCGTTTTGCTTTTGTTGATGTTCATCTTATATCCTCCTTTCAAGACACTGTCCATTCCGTTCAACTGCTCTTCCAAGTCCTTTGCTGTCTCTGACAGAATTACAATGTCATCGGCGAACCTCAAAGTTTTTACTTCTTCTCCATGAATTTTAATACCTACTCCGAATTTTTCTTTTGTTTCCTTTACTGCTTGCTCAATATACAGATTGAATAACATCGGGGAGAGGCTACAACCCTGTCTCACTCCTTTCCCAACCACTGCTTCCCTTTCATGCCCCTCGACTCTTATAACTGCCATCTGGTTTCTGTACAAATTGTAAATAGCCTTTCGCTCCCTGTATTTTACCCCTGCCACCTTCAGAATTTGAAAGAGAGTATTCCAGTTAACGTTGTCAAAAGCTTTCCCTAAGTCTACAAATGCTAGAAACGTAGGTTTGCCTTTTCTTAATCATTCTTCTAAGATAAGTCGTAAGGTTAGTATTGCCTCACGTGTTCCAACATTTCTACGGAATCCAAACTGATCTTCCCCGAGGTCCGCTTCTACCAGTTTTCGATAGCACACGACAAAATTAAGACCATTAGTGGGTACCTTTTGAATTAAATATTGATTTGCCGAGGGCCTTGCACGGAGCCGAGTGTTCGCGAGGTGAACCGGCAAGTATGACGTCACAAGTTACTTGCTGGGCCCGTGTATCTAATTGGTCCCAGAGTGAGATCAGTGTTCCTATAGCACCAAATGGGGCTGATCCCGCAACACGAGGCAGTTGAAGGAACAGGAAGAGACCGTGTGTGTTAGTCAGAGACCAGTTACGGCACACTGTCATGTTGTTCTACAACATGGCCCGGAGGCAGCAGTTAGATCAGTTCACACGGGGAAGTACCATCGGGAAACTGGAATAATGACGAAGCGTGACGAGTGTAGGCCATAAGCTCGGTGTTGCTCGCAGCATTGTTTCCCGTATACAGGGTGGTCCATTGATAGTGACCGGGCCAAATATCTCAAGAAATAAGCATGAAACGAAAAAACTACAAAGAAGGAAACTCGTCTAGCTTGAAAGGGGAAACCAGATGGCGCTATGTTTGGCCCGCTAGATGGCGCTGCCGTAGGTCAAACGGATATCAAGTGCGTTTTTTAAATAGGAACCCCCATTTTTATTACATATTCGTGTAGTACGTAAAGAAATATGAATGTTTAAGTGGGTCCACTGTGTTCGCTTTGTGACAGATGGCGCTGTAATAGTCACAAACGTATAAGTACGTGGTATCACGTAACATTCCGCCAATGCAGACGGTATTTGCTTCGTGATACATTACCCGTGTTAAAATGAACCGTTTACCAATTGCGGAAAAGGACGATATCGTGTTGATGTGTGGCTATTGTGATCAAAATTCCCAACGGGAGTGTGCTATGTATGCTGCTCGGTATTCTGGACGACATCATCCAAGTGTCCGGATCGTTCGCCGTATAGTTACGTTAGTTAAGGAAACAGGAAGTGTTCAGCCACATGTGAAACGTCAACCACGACCTGCAACAAATGATGATGCCCAAGTATGTGTTTTAGCTGCTGTCGCGGATAATCCGCACATCAGTAGCAGACAAATTGCGCGACAATCGGGAATCTCAAAAACGTCGGTGTGAGAATGCTACATCAACATCGATTGCACCCGTACCATATTTCTATGCACCAGGAATTGCATGGCGACGACTTTGAACGTCGAGTACAGTTCTGCCACTGGGCACAAGAGAGATTACGGGACGATGACGGATTATTTGCACGCGTTCTGTTTAGCGACGAAGCGTCATTCACAAAACAGCGGTAACGTAAACGGGCATAATATGCACTCTTGGGCAACGGAAAATCCACGATGGCTGCGGCAAGTGGAACATCAGAGACCTTGGCGGGTTAATGTGTGGTGCGGCATAAGTGGAGGAAGGATAATTGGCCTCCATTTTATCGATGGCGGTCTAAATCATGCAATGTATGCTGATTTCCTACATAATGGTCTACCGATGTTACTACAAGATGTTTCACTGCATGACAGAATGGCGATGTAATTCCAACATGATAGATGTCCGGCACATAGCTCGCGTGCGGTTGAAGCGGTATTGAATAGCATATTTCATGACAGGTGGATTGGTCGTCGAAGCACCATACCGTGGCCCGCACGTTCACCGGATATGGCGTCCCCGGATTTCTTTCTGTGGGGAAAGCTGAAGGATATTTGCTATCGTGATCCACCGACAACGCCTGACAACATGCGTCAGCGTATTGTCAATGCATGTGCGAACATTAGGGAAGGCGAACTACTCGCTGTTGAGAGGAATGTCGTTACACGTATTGCCAAATGCATTGAGGTTGACGGACATCATTTTGAGCATTTATTGCATGAATGTGGTATTTACAGGTAATCACGCTGTAACAGCATGCGTTCTCAGAAATGATAACTTCACAAAGGTACATGTATCACATTGGAACAACCGAAATAAAATGTTCAAACGCATCTACGTTCTGTATTTTAATTTAGAAAACCTACCTTTTGCCAACTGTTCGTCTAAAATTGTGAGCCATATGTTTGTTACTATTACAGCGCCATCTGTCACAAAGCGAAAAAAGTGGTCCAACTAAAACATTCATATTTCTTTACGTACCACACGAATATGTAGTAAAAAATGGGGGTTCCTATTTAAAAAAAAACGCAGCTGATATGCGTTTGACCTATCGCATCGCCATCTAGCGGGCCAACCGTAGCGCCATCTGGTTTCCCCCTTCAAGCTAGACAAGTTTCTTTCTTTGTAGTTTTTTGCTTTGACGCTTATTTCGTGAGATATTTGGCCCGGTCACGATAAGTGGACCACCCTGTATATGGGCAGCGTTTCGAACCGCACGCACTGCTGCTCGATTAAGAGGAGGTGGTCGACACGATCACCTACAGCAGCAGATGACCGCTACCTTGTGCAACAGGCAAGAAGGGACCCATGTCAAACACCGGGTACAATTACAACAAGCAAGACGACTGCGTGGGGCTGTGTTTCATTGACAATCGCAAATCGGGGGGACCGTTTGCGATGGTGCCAAGAGCATAGGGACTGGACCAACGAGGACAGAGACGCATGCCCCTCTCGAAAGTGAGTATATTTAGGTCAGGAACACTGTCGAACGTGGTTTTCGTGGTCCAAGTGTTATGGTGTTAGGAGGCATGAAGTTGCATTGACGAATGCACCTCCAAATCTTTGAACACAGTTCACTCACAGGTCAACGTGACTCTAACACTGCACTTCTTATCAATGTGCGTCTTTCCAGGGCTGAATACAGCCTTGACTTCATTTTTATGGTTGACAATGAGCGACCGCATCGAATGCGCACGCGAAGGAGCTCTTGGAACTAGATGATATTTGACGAATGGCCTGACCTACCAGTTACCACGACATAAATCCCTCGAGCACGTGTGGGATGGGTTGGGGAGGCGTACTGCAGCACGTCCAATTACACCGACGACCAACCAGCAGCTGTCAACCGCCGTCGTGGGGGAATGGAACGCATCACCGCAAGAACTCCTTACCAGCTTTGGGGCCAACATTTAGGTTGTGCGGTCACCATGGACGGCAACGCCTGCTCTGCAGCGTGCTCCTATGCTGGCCACAAAGTTGTTTCTTAATACACACACCAAAAAAAGTTTTGCATCACGCCGGTTCCCAGAACTTCTGAAGATAGACGTTGACTGTGGATACTGTATCACAGACACAGTCCCTTTGACTGTTCAGAAATGTCACTAAACCCGCCCAAAGATGTAAACAACCATGCATGAGCAGCGCCTATTAAGGCGCGTTTACATTGAGCCCAGAACATGTTTTTGTTCGGAACATTGTGTGCAACTTGTTCCCTCAACATGTTAGCAACATTGTTCGTTGTTCGCATTCCCGTTCACACTAGCGACCAACATTTCTACGTATTCGCATAGTCTGCTGCGGTGAACTGATAGGTTACTTTGTGTATTCACATCAAGAGATACGCTATGTCAAGTGAAGAGGAAGAATTAATGACATTTGGTGCTGCATTAATAATACTTAACGAAATAAACAGACGAAGAAAACGTTGTAGTAGTCGTCGGTGGTCCAGAACATATTATAGAAGACGTGGCGGGAATGACATGCTTTGTGAGCTGAATTTGGAAGACGGTTCTGGCTTTCGTAACTTCACTAGGATGTCGCTGTCAGATTTTGAAATGTTGTTGAATATTATAGGATCAGTTGTTTCAAAGAAAGCCACAAATTTCAGAAAAGCAATCCCTGTGAACAAAAGACTTCAAATGGTTCAAATGGCTCTGAGCACTATGGGACTCAACTGCTGTGGTCATAAGTCCCCTAGAACTTAGAACTACTTGAACCTAACTAACCTAAGGACATCACACACATCCATGCCCGAGGCAGGATTCGAACCTGCGACCGTAGCGGTCGTTCGGTTCCAGACTGTAGCGCCTTTAACCGCTCGGTCACTCCGGCCGGCAAACAAAAGACTTGCTGTTACTCTTCGTTTTCTGGCATCAGGAGACTCCTATCAAAGCCAGCCATATCTCAAATAGCTCCAAATAGTTTCATATCATCCAGGAAACGTAGATATTTAAATCCAAACCACTTCGTTTCGTAAAGTGTGTCAGTACCACATCCAGAGTTTTTACTTTCCTCTATTTTTCTTTTCTGCCGCCGGTACTGAGACAAGAGAGATTTAACTTTTTTGTCCCCGTCACCGCTGCTGGTGCCAAGCGCAGCAGCAACTTTTTGTATTGAATCATGTTTTATTTTTTAGTATTTTTGTAACCTGCGCAACGGACTTTCCACAGGCACTCCTCTGCCTCATAGAGCGACATCAGCTGGAAAATTTTGTCTCGTGACCACTCCATTTCAAATAAAAATGAAGGTTCAAAAAATGGCTCTGAGCACTATGGGACTTAACAGCTGTGGTCATCAGTCCCCTAGAACTTAGAACTACTTAAACCTAACTAACCTAAGGACATCACACACATCCATGCCCGAGGCAGGATTCGAACCTGCGACCGTAGCAGTCGCACGGTTCCGGACTGCGCGCCTAGAACCGCGAGACCACCGCGGCCGGCTAAAAATGAAGGGACATAAAATAAACGCACTACACTCCAGCAAAACAAACACCAAAACACTCACTCAGAGCAAACGAACACTAGCGCTGCGTAGCGGAATTTGGTGGTAGCAGGCGACGAACAATGTTTCTTTGATCTCTACCGACGCAGCCGTGGAACATTGATTTTGTGTTGCGAACATGTTGCCAACATCGGTAGTCCATTACTAGCCACAAACAATGTTGCGAACAATGTTGTGAACAATGTTGCGAACTCAGTGTAAACGCTCCTTTAGACGGAGGGCGTCCGACAGCCGATCAGTTCCAGTCATTCCACCAGGAAAGAGGTACACGGCTCGTGTTGTCTGTAGTTCAACCATGCCTAGATGGTCAATACCGCGGTTTGATCGCGTCCGCATTGTTACTTTATGCCAGGAAGGGCTCTCAATAAGGGAAGTGTCCAGGCGTCTCGGAGTGAACCAAAGAGACGTTGTTCGGACATGGAAGAGATACAGACAGACAGAAACTGTCGATGATATGCCTTGCTCAGGCCGCCCAAGGGCTACTACTGCAGTGGATCACCGCTACCTATGGATTATGGTTCAGAGGAACCCTGACAACAACGCCACCACGTTGAATAATGCTTTTTGTGCAGCCACGGGACGTCGTGTGACGACTCAAACTGTGCGCAGTAGGTTGCATGATGCAAAACTTCACTCCCGACGTCCATGGCGAGGTCCATTTTTGCAATCACGACACCATGCAGCGCTGTACAGATGGGCCCAACAACATGCCGAATGGACCGCTCAGGATTGGCATCACGTTCTTTTCACCGATGAGTGTCGCATATGCCTTCAACCAGACAATCGTCGTAGACGTGTTTGGAGGCAACCAGGTCAGGCTGATCGCCTTAGACACGCTGTCCAGCGAGTGCAGCAACGTGGAGGTTCCCTGCTGTTTTGGGGTGGCATTACGTAGGGCCGACGGACGCCGCTGGTGGTTATGGAAGGCGAAATAACGGCTGTACAATAGGTGAATGCCATTCTCTGACCGATAGTGCAACCATATCCGCAGCATATTGGCGAGGCATTCGTCTTCATGGACGACAATTCGTGCTCCCATCGTGCGCATCTTGTGAATGACTTCCTTCAGGATAACGACATCGCTCGACTAGAGTGGTCAGCATGTTCTCCAGACGTGAACCTTATCGAACATGCCTGGGATAGACTGAAAATGGATGTTTATGGAAGACGTGACCCACCAACCACTCAGAGGCGTCTACGCCGAATCGCCGTTGAGGAGTAGTACAATCTGGACAACAGTGCCATGATGAACTTGTGGATAGTACGCCACGACGAATACAGGCATGCATCAATGCAAGACGACGTACTACTGGGTATTAGAGGTACCGGTGTGTACAGCAATCTGGACCACCACCTCTGAAGGTCTTGCTGTAAGGTGGTACAACATGCAACGTGTGGTTTACATGTGCAATAAAAAGAGCAGAAATGATGTTTATGTTGATCTCTATTTCAATTTTCTGTACAGGTTCCGGAACCCTGGGAACCGAGGTGATGCAAAACTTTTTTTGATGTGTGTAGAACCACGTCCCACCTTTTGTAATGTTCAAGGGGCATCATTAATAGTGGTGACTTCAGTATAGTTATCGTCTTTGAATAAAAGTGTCATTTCTGTTCGTTTCATTGCGTATTTCTTTCACTTAACTTCTGTAATAATCAGTAGCAATTCAAGGGGCATCATTAATAGTGGTTACTTCAGTATAGTTATCGTCTTCGAATAAAAGTGTCATTTCTGTTCGTTTCATTGCGTATTTCTTTCACTTAACTTCTGTAATAATCAGTAGCAATTCTTTCTGTGTACGACCGAAGTTTCATCGCGCTGTCAGACTTGGTAGCAACACATCATGCGACAGTTGTTTTGGTCAAGAATTTTACACACTATTGCATGTGCGGCGTGCGAGTCAGATCGAGACGTATTGCTCCGCAGATTTCTTTGGGAACTTTTCTCAGCGGACCAGGATTAGTCCTATGCACTGCTTCACTATTAAATCAGAGAGAATAAGGCTCGCTAGCCTCGTTTATACCCGCGAGACAGGGTTAAACTTCTCACTACTCCAAAGCCAATGATTAAAAGCCCTCAAGCTATGTAACTACTCTGAGTGCGATTTCGAGAGTCGACTACTGAATTGCAAATGCACACTGTTAACAGTTTATATACTGCCTCCAGCTGGCTCCTACCAACTACCGGCGATAAGCTTCACAACGACAAAACAAGAATACAGTTTAAAGTCAACAGGGGGAAAGTCCCACCAAAACACCACACTTAAAGTTATACAGAAACGAATGGAAGTTATTGGCTTCAATTAAACATAGCCAAGTCTACTTCACTGAGCACCACCTCCCACTAGCTACCGGATTGGCGATCTGATATAAGGCACTTGCATATCGAGCACGGGTTCACTCACAAAATCTGACCAAAATTCGAGGCCAGCGCACTAGAATGCTTTTTCGGATTTCCTCGTTTCTCCACGCCATATGTAGTGTCTTGTCTGGTAACGAAGAATCACTTACTTCCAAGCCGGCCGCGGTGGCCGTGCGATTCTAGGCGCTCTAGTCCGGAGCCGCGCTGCTGCTACGGTCGCAGGTTCGAATCCTGCCTCGGGCATGGATGTGTGTGATGTCCTTAGGTTAGTTAGGTTTAAGTAGTTCTAAGTTCTAGGGGACTGATGACCACAGCAGTTGAGTCCCATAGTGCTCAGAGCCGTTTGAACTTACTTCCAAGTTTGTAAATTGTTGTTGTTGCTGTTGTTTTCAGTTCGAAGACTAGTTTGATGGAGCTCTCCAAGCTTGTCTGCCCCGTGAAAGCGATTTGATCTCTGCTTAACTCCCGCAACCTATACCCATTTGACCTGCTTACTGTATTCAAGCCTTGGTTTCTCACTCTACAGTGTTTAGCCTCCGAATTCCCACCCTCCGCTCTTACCTCCAATACCAAACTGATAATTTATAAATTTATGAATTATGAATTATAGAACGCAGCAATCAGTCGCCCTTTTTTTTGTAGGTTTTATTTGGAAAATCCAGATTTTGGCTAGTGTCTAGCCATTATCAATGCACTATTTTCTAGTCTGGATACATGTCAATTGATACAGTAGTACTCAAATGTGACTGACGCCCGAACAACAGGGAACTGGCATGTATCGAGACTAGAAAATCGTGCATTGATAATGTCTAGGCACTAGCCGAAATCTGGATTTGCCAAATAAAACCTACAAAAAAAAAGACGACTGATTGCTGCGTTCTATAATTTATAAATAATACCACAGTCGCTGAGTGCACCAACTTACCTAACGGAAGGTAACATGATGAAACTGATAATTCCTTGATGCTTCAAGATGTCTCCTGTCAACAGGTCGCGTCTTTTAGTCAAGTAGTGGCACAAAATTCTCATCTCCCCAATGCTATTCAGTACCTCCTCATTATTTAAGCGACCTAGCCATGTAATCTTTTAGTGTCTCGTTTCCTAATCTAATTCCCTCAGCCTCACCTGATTTAATTCGACTACACTGCATTACCCTCGTTCTGTTGAGTTCATCTTATGTCCTCTTCTCAAGATGCTGTCCATTCCAAAAAATGGTTCAAGTAGCTCTAAGCACTATGGGACTGAACATCTGAGGTCATCAGTCCTCTAGACATAAAACTATTTAAACCTAACTAACCTAAGGACATCACACACATCCGTGCTCGGTTCAGGATTTGAACGTGCGACCGTAGCAGCAGCGCGGTTCCGGACTGAAGCGCCTAGAACAGCTCGGCCACAACGGCCGGCGCTGTCCATTCCGTTCAACTTCTTTTCCAAGTCCTTTGCTATCTCTGACAGAATTCAGACTTCAATTCCTACTCCAATGTTTTTTTTATTTATTTCTTCTTTTAACAGTCCGCCACCATAGCTGAGTGGTCAGTTCCGTTTCAGCCGCGCTCGCGAGTGGCCGCTGTTAACTGTTGCTCTGCACTTCAGTGTTTACATCGCTGTACTTGTGCTTCGCCGAGTGCCGTCCGTCCGTTAATCTCCGTGTTCGTTCCTGTTCCTTGTGATCTGATCGCTCTTTCTGGTCTTGCTGCTGCTACTTGGAATTTCGGTTGTTTAACCGAAATTGCTTCGCTGGATTAACCATGGCTACAAACCTCAGGAAGAATACTCTGGTATTTGCTTTTGACAAAGAATCCCGTCCTGTTCAGCCGACATCCCTGGAAATAGATGACTGGATTACACAGGTAATTGGTCTAAATTCTGAAACCGTTCATACCTGGCAACTGGATCAGGAAAAATACTGTGTTTTTGTCAAGTTAATCAGTGCTTCGACTGTCGATAAAGTGTTACGAAAGTGGGGCTATGAAGTAGATTTTGTGCATAGAAATGGTTATAAAAGTAAGGTTTCCATCTATAGAGCGGACATTCATTACAAAACCGTTCGTG